>NW_013666863.1:5626-18926 GCF_000517525.1 Limulus polyphemus | reverse complement strand
GCTACTCTTTTACCAACGAATAGTGGGACTGACCGTCACATTATAATGCCCCCATAGCTGAAAGGGCGAGCATATTTGGTGGGACGGGGATTCGAACCCGCGACCCTCAGATTGCGAGTCGATCGCCCTAACCACCTGACCATGCCGGGCCCGAAGCTTAACTACATCTACTTACTTAGGCAAGTGACAAAGAAAACCCACTCAAAACAAAAGTCTTTCATTGGCGACTTTTCTTCTCTTCCACGTAAAGAACCTTTACGTTTATTACTCTTCAATTTTTTATGGTTCTTCTCACAGTTCCTCTTCTTAGTTTTTCATAATTTTTTATTTTTATCTATTTTATAACCTATTTTTTTATACTACGTTCTCCTTTTGCGTTATTTTTCTATTTTTTATCACGATATCGCACGTTTTGACCTCCTTACAGTCCCGAATATTACGGTTCTTATGATTCGAAATACTTCGCAATAAACCAATATTGATTTTTCTTTATATATACTTTATACTTATTTTAATATATAAAGTTCTTGATTCCTCCGATAGGTCAACGGTAAGTCTACGAACTTATAACGCCAAACCCCGTGGTTCGATTCTCTGCGGTGGACAGGTTGTAGGTAACCCATTGTTTAGCTTTATACTATGAAAATATCAACATCAAATTATTGAATATGAAACAAGTAAAAACCGTTTCTGTAGTGTGTTTTTTTTATTCTGTGTCTTTTCTTATAAAGTCCTAAATTTTTGCATTTTTTCTTTGCTTTATTTCTTCTTCGTACTCTACCATGTCATTTCTTTCTTCAGCAATGTATATTATGTTTTCCATTTACAAAAGGAAGACTGTAAATGTGGTAATCTACTATCATAATTCTCCTTTTTGTAAACTCGTAAGTATAAGAAAAGTTTTAAGTTTCCACAGTATAATTTCCTTTATAAGGTGGTAAACACAAGCTTGTAACTCCACATCTGCAAGAGATATGTTATGTAACAATTGTCTAAAAGGACAAGATGACATGAATATCGTCTGAAGTTGATTCACTATCATTTTCATGCTTCTATTGTAGATAAAATTGTAGGTTTTCGTTGTCCTGTAAAAGAGTAATAGTCTTCAATCGTAGAGGAGAAAGGCTGGCGTTTAGAAAGGGTATCTAGCCAGTGCATCAGTTCTTGTTTTGTTTCTATCTTGATCTTTATCAGTAAATTGGACTTTTTTATATCATCATCTTAGAGTTGTGATCTACTGCAATAATTAACTTGTAGTTTACCATTGTTTATTGTCGCAACAAGCAAAAATAATAATAAAGTGAAGGCGTATCTTGCAAAATGGAAGTAGGATTGGTTAAATATACAAACCTAGCTGGAAATTATTGTATAACAGAATCCTCTATTTTTAAGCAATTGATGCTTCAATTTCCAGTTTAAAATATGACAGTCACAGAGAGAAGTTGTCATGAATACACGAAAAACGGACACTATAATGACTGATACGTGTTGCTATACACATACGGCAACTAGGTAAAGTGTAAATCGGCTTACATTGTATTCTGAAAGGCTGTCCTAAGGCTTAAGCTTGTAAGTACACGTGAAGAGGTCTGGCGTATTTATTTTTAAGAGAGATCTTATCAGTTTATTGAATTATACGTACATTTGACCCCTAGGATTAAGGGGTAGATGACCTGAACCCTAAAGCTCTTTTCATAGATGTCATAAAATTTGTTCATGATCCCCCTACCAATCTGAAAGTTAAACGTTTTTATTCTTCTTTACTTAATCACAATGAATATGAGGAACTTACGTTTCAGAAAACTTCGGATCTCACATTCAGTAGGCTTAGCGGAGTATTTCTACAACTTACTTGTAAAACTCAAATTGTATACCAGCTACTGACACATGTGCACATGTCAAGTGAAAGAGTAATTTTGTGACTAACCACAAGGTATAACTCTTATCAACTTAAAAAAAGTGTTGAGTTATGCAGAATTTTTATGACTCAACGTCAAGATTCAATATAAATTTACTCAAGTGAATGCATAAAGTTAAGAAACAATGTCTACCAGAGAACAACCTTTCTGTAAATACATATAAATAATTCATGATATAAATATTGAAAGGATTATTTTTTCCAGCGTATTTATCTCCCTGTATTTCATGGCACCCCTAGCTACTACCAGTGAAACAACTACAGGTAAAAGAGGTACACCCATGATACCACATGTACCACTCTTTACGGTTGGGATATAATAATATCTAAAGTGTCTTCCAGATTGTCGCTAAATCCAGATGCGTCCTTTCTGAAACAAATAACTACAAATTTGATTTTTGATTATGATATATTTAAATAGCTTGCTTTGACCAGAAGATAATATTAATTTGATGTAAACTGGTAAGATAAAACGTCTCGGACTCTCCCATTACCAGTACTGTATCCTTAACCCTTCCTATATGAAAATTCTTGAACTCTTTTTTTGTTTTCTTTTGTAGCATTTTGACGTTTATAACCCTACTGAACATCCAGTACGTGGGTTGTGAATTGTAGGAGATTATTAATATTTGTATAGTTGGAATACGGCTAAATGTCATATAGGCTATAAATCAACACAAACGTTTTCAGGATCGGATATATTATCTTAATATATATCATAATAACATTAAACTCAAGTTTGTCCCCTTCTCAAGAAAAAAAAATCCATATTTGGGAACTCCTGATTAATTATTATCATTGTTTGTTCATGCTCGTTCTTATATATCTTCATATTCAGTACTATCTTTTTTATCTTTTCTCGATCATCTTTTGATTTTGTCAGTTATCTTTAATATGCATAGACACGTGTCGTGTATAACTTACAATACTAAGTGGCATTCAAAATAATCCTTTTTACTCAATTTTATTTACATGAACATATTCTGCCTTAAATGTCTTGTTAGATGCTGAGGCAGTCTATTTTTAAGTTTTGTCGGAAAAACGATCAGCAGTCATAGAAATAACTCTACATGTGTATATTCTGATGAGTTTATAGAGATGTTAGTTCATGGAGGAGATACTAAAGCGGCCAATAGGAACTAAGATATATTCATTCCCATTTGTACATCTTTCCCTGTAGGTGTAATGGCATTATATTTCTCAAATATTTCCCCACAGAACGTCACGTTTATGCAGTACTTAAGTAAAAACGTTCTGTTGCGAGAGCGGAGGTCGTGACTAGTTTCACGCCACGTCCTTCTCGAACGTTCACGTCTCTTCCTTACTTGTCGAGAACCTACTAGATCAGTCGTAGTCTTGTATATATAAACCGGTAAAAACTGAACGTGAGGTAATGAGTAAGAATATTGTTGAGCACGTGAGAAGTTCGTTGTGAATTATAGCGTTTCTTATAGAGCGACTGTTGAAATTAAGTGTATCGCAAAGTTGTATTCGGAAAGAATAAACCAGTTATATTTAGAAAGGACTTGTATCGGTAAAGTTTCTTCGGTAAGAATTTTTACGGAAAATTAACTAACGAACGGAGACGTAACAGTTCTATAGTAAGCTCTATTGCGCAGGCTCTCGCTTTGGGAGCAATATCCTAAAATAACAAACCTACGCGTTGTACGACCTTAATTCATCATAACTAGGAAAATACCTGAACAGTTTGAGGCTTGCTAAATAGTACTCAGCATCCCGTGATATAACTGGAAAGGTGTCTTCAAATGTATTGATTTAGCTAATTTTCAACTCAAAAGGTTTCTCACTACTTTAACAGTGGCTTGTATATTTGCCGAAGTAGGTGCGGACTGTGCATCTGCTACTCGTTGTGCTGGTTTTGAAACGAAACAAAACTAGAACTTGAAAGAAATAGGTTACCATCATGCAAATATCTTGAAAATGTATGTGTATAAGAAATGAAAAAACAATGCGAGCATTAAGATAACGAACCTTTATTTAAATTTAGCAGATTCTTAAGAATCACTTGAGAGCAGTTTTGGTTGAATATGTCACTGAGAAAAACTAATCATAAATTTGAACAGAGGATAAATGTTCGTAATCCAGATAGTGTACATCATATCTCTCGTCTTTTCTGCCTATACCTTCACTAAACTACCAGTATTTATATCTAGATAGTTTTCTTTAAAGTTAAGGAAATTAAGATAAACATGATATGTACATGAAAAAGTTCTACCTAAAGAATAGACCTTTTTACAAATTATTTCAAATGTTTTGAGCAGGTTTCTATGTAGTAGTGTTGTACACCATAAAGCATCATATTTATTCAAGTATATTTTCATTAATAAGTGAATCAATTTGGTTAATTTATAACTGTACATTGAAGAAATTCAATATATAATTCAATACTTCTTTGTAATGAAATAAATCACAAGTTTACCATGATAAGTACAGCCTTCAAGTAAATTGTAAGAATTCGGACATGTTTCTAAACTTATATCAATTTAGCCGGTCTTTTTCAATTCTCCCGCCTAAAACGTAAAACAAGTGAAGCGTTTCAGTTTTTGTTTGAAAGTAATAATTTCTTATTGATGTACATTTCGCCACAAGCGTAGTTCCAATTCTTATCATCTATAATATAGTTCAAGAACGATATGGTTTCACCATAAGACAGCATCTCACTTCTCTTTCCGACATGCTTTTGTTTCGCTTTTCTTTGTCCGACTTGCCTTTCGTCACAACTATGTACAGCTTTAGTTCTCATCGTCTATATCATAGTTTAGTAAAGACGTGGTTTCATCATTAGCCAACTTTTCACTTTTCTTTGTCCGACTTGCCTTTCGTCACAACTATGTACAGCTTTAGTTCTCATCGTCTATATCATAGTTTAGTAAAGACGTGGTTTCATCATTAGCCAACTTTTCACTTTTCTTTGTCAGACATGCCTTTCGTCACAACTATGTATACCTTTAGTTCTTATCGTCTAAGAGACTTTCTCTAAAACACAGATGTAGTATCCAGATGGCGCTTTTTATGATGCTCCCCTACGCACAACAAAAACACGTTCTTTAAAAGCGTTTCTTCCTCCTTCTTTTCAAGGTGTATCAAGCTCTTATGGTGCGTCCCTTTTAGGTTAAGTACAAGGTGTGTGATGATCTGTACAATCGATATTTACATCTGAAGTTCTCCTTCTCCCATTTTGTGAACAGAGCGGCATAGATGCAGCGAAATATGACGGTGTCCGTCCGCTTCGTGCGTCAATAAACTTCGCATATAGACTTGTAGAAGCTACTAGTCGGAAGGTACTTGTCTTGGGAAGTGTTACATTATCGCCTACAGATCGAGTTTTTCAAAAGTCAATAAATTTCCTATTTATCGAAATAGATTATTCACTTTTCATGAAAATAATCTTGTGCCTTTCTTCTATATAGTATACTAGAGAATGTGTTTCTGTTAACAGCATCAGTTTGTTAGCCCAGTATAGGATCTGCATGTTATATTCCCATTGTGGTATAGGTATCACTGTATTGCTCCAAGTAGGACTACTGTCGTTCTTTTATTGAAAAGTCATGATGTTGCTTGTTATTCACATCATTATTACGTTGCCCAACGTAGGACTTCTGTGTCGCTAAGTTCATTGGGCCAGCTTTTAAATTCGTATTGTGGCTGCTAAAGTGGAACACTCAAAGTGTGAATTGTAAGATAAGTATACAGTATTGAAATTAATAGTAGTATGTGTCTTAGAGTTCTCCCTGTTCAATGTACTTGTGCCAGTGACCTATAGTTAGGTTGAGTGGGAAAATAACACGAAACAATAAGAAAAACTAAAGTCTAAAGTGAATCATCTTGCTCATTCAGTTCATCTCCGTTATATCACTACGTATTTCAACGAGGTAAACAGTAAGTTCAGCTCCATCTGTCTTTGTATGTTTTAAAGCAAAGCCACATTAGGCTATCTGCTGTGTCCACCGCGGGGAATAGAACCCCGAATTTTAGCGGTGTAAGTCCGTAGACTTACTGCTCTCCCATCTGTCCACCACGTAGAATGGAACCTTTTTGATATGGAAAATATGCTATAGTTTACTGTATAGAAATAGTTTAATAATAGCTATTCATTTTTCACTTTATAAATCAGATTTGAATATTTTTGTAGGATTGGGGCCAATTTCAAGATCTAAAACATAATTTATATAGGAAAGATCTGTTTCATAAGATGCTTCACGAAAAGTTCTATATATCTTAATTGCTTTCTTAAATTCTTTCATATCTTTACAATAGGTGTATTAAGATAGAACTAAACATGATCGCTGACAAAACTGCTATTCTTAATTTATCATAAATTACACTGATATATTAAGATTTTATTTAAGTAAAAAATTTTGTAACCGAAAAATAAAGTAAAATAAGAGACGGCTACTTTTGCTAAATTAACTTAAACGTTTCCCGTCACTGGGGACGGCTACTTTTGCTAAATTAACTTAAACGTTTTCCGTCACTAGGGACGGCTACTTTTGCTAAATTAACTTAAACGTTTTCCGTCACTGGGGACGGCTACTTTTGCTAAATTAACTTAAACGTTTCCCGTCACTGGGGACGGCTACTTTTGCTAAATTAACTTAAACGTTTTCCGTCACTAGGGACGGATACTTTTTCTTGTTAGGAATAATACCGAGCTGTGTTAATGAGTTGTTATTAAACAATTCAGCTCTTACACGTGCTGTTATTTTACTCAGCCAGTGATACCTGTTAGAATGTTGGTGAATTGAGCTTTGATTTGAAACACATAAACGTGGAGTGTGCTCAATTCCCATGTAATCGTTTTCTTTCTGTTGACTCAAATAGAGAAAATAAATAGGAGTGACAAACTACATACAAATAAATGGTTTAAATATGGGTCATCCGGTGTCACCAATCCTAGCCAACAGTTTTATGATACAGATTGAATCTCAAGCCATCAGTTCAACTTTACACCCACCACTATACTGGTACAGATATGTAGACGATACATTTGCCGGATTCACATCTATAGAACACGCACTTTTTCAACCCCATTAACTCCATACACCCAAATATTAAGTTCACCACTGAATACGAAAAAAATCAACAAATAAAATTTCTATACTTCAATATCACAAGAACAAATACACTGTTTCAAACAAAAATCCACAGGAAAATCACTCATACTGGACTGTACATTCCCTGGAACTCGGGACTCAATACTAGAAAACCTAATAAACACAGCCACAAAACTTTGCTCACCTGACAACCTTAACGATGAAGTCAATCAACTAAAACTGGACTTTATCAACGTGAATAAGTTTCCCACAAAAACTGTCAAAAGAATTATTCACAGAAACCACAACCTATAACACAACAGACAGCCAACCAACAATCCAAAAGTCAATGAAACAACTAACAACAAAACAATACACTGCTGCATATCAGATATCAGCGACAAAATAACTAACATTTGAAAAACACTTACAACAAAACACAACATTCCAATAAACACTAAATTCATTCAAAAACCAGGTACAAAATTAAAATCTATACTATGTAAAAACTACTCTGACAAGCATAACACTAACGTTATTTACAAAATACAATGCAACAACCGCCATAATTTACATATAGGAGAAACAAGCTGAAAAATTGAAACCAGATGCAATGAACACAAAAGATCACTCACTCGTGTTTTTGAACAGTGTGTCTCAAATAACCACAGTATAACCATAGAAAACACTAACATATTAGCCCCTCAGTGGCACAGCGGTATGTCTGCAGACTTACAACGCTAGAAACCGGGTTTCGATACCCGTGGTGGGCAGAGCACAGATAGCCCATTGTGTAGCGTTGTGCATAACTTCAAACAAAATCAAACAAACTAACATATTAAGTAAAAAAAAAGAAGTAAACAAACGAAAAATTAAAGAAGCTCTTGTAATACAAGAACTTAAACTCACATTGAACCAATACCAAGGAACACTTTTATAGCTATACTAATTATTCCTTAATATTAAATACCATATAATAGATTAAATATTTACAACGACCCTTACAATCTTACACCTATCATTACTGTCGTCTCCACAACTTGTAATCAATAACGGTCACTTATTCAAATCTCATTCTTAACTAAATGATGGTCAAAGGAAGTCGAAACGTTGTTGTTTTTTTAAATAAAAGTTTTTAAAACCCATATCAGCCGACTCTATTATATACATATATTTACTTCAAGTGGGTTCCTCGTCATCATGTATTACTTCCGTGTTTTGTTAATTTTTTATCAGTATTTTCAAAGGATACGAATAAAATGACATGATGAATTTAATAGATACTGTCAATGATAGTTCTTTGAAGGAATTCCAAGATTTCTAGGGATTACTCTATCTGTCCTGATATAGTGTGTATTTGCTACGAGTTCGTTGGCATGTGTAGATATGACGTGTCTCTATATATAAAGTGTTACTTTCTATAACTTTCCATGCACACTAAGCGAAAAATACTTTGCAGAATTATTCAGATGAATTAGTGGTATATATAATATATTTATTGACAATATCCATAACTCATTTTGTTTTTATTTTATAATCATTCTGTATATCAACCAGTTGAAACTAACTGGATTCGAACAATTGAAGTAATAGTGTCGAAAGAAGCCTGGTTTTGTTAACATTAAATCTATTCTAGATAAAATCATCAGCTGTATGGAGATTTCAAGGTTTCTCACTTTCCTTATAGCATTGTAATTCTAGAAGTCTTTATTTTAAAGCCTTTATGTATTAATATTTCCCCTGACTATTTTATTGATTCTCTGACTTTTCTCAAGTTTCCATGTTCGAAGCTATTCCTGACTTTCCAAAGTTTGTTTCATGTTCGAGGCCAATCCTGAATGTCATTTCCAAGTTTTTTTATGTTCGTAGATATTTCTGTCTTTCCCAAGTTTGTCCATGTTCGTGGATATACCCGAATTTTCAATGTTTGTTTCGTGTTCGGCGCTACTCCTGAATGTCATTCCAACGTGTTTTTATGTTCGTGACCACTCCTATGTATAACACCCACGCTTTTTATGTTTGTGCCCACTAATGAATGTCTTTCCCAAGTTTTTTGTTTGTGGTTGACCACTCCTGCATGCTTTTTGTTCATGCTCATGGCTATTCATGCATGTTTTTTCCAAGTTATTTTTATGTTCGAGGCTTCTCCTGACATTTCAAATATTATTTTATTCTTTTTCATATTCATGACTACTTCTATATTTCTTTCCAAAGTTTTATTCATGACTGTAGTTTCTTCTATCTTGGCAAAGTTTGTTTCGTGTTCGTGGCCATTACTGGCCTTTCCAGGTTTTCGGTCATTATAAATTTTATAAAAAATCCCAGTTTCGTAGTTTTCTTTGGGTTTATCAGATTTTCAGTCTATTTTTTATTTTTTCAAGTGCGAGAACATTAATGAATTGTTGAAGTTTTTCGTGGATAATTACTACCGCTGACATTATAAAGTTTCTGGCCACTCAAACATTTCCAGATTAGTGATCATTTTCACTTTTTAAGGTTTATGTCTACTTTAAAATTCAGGATTTTCAGCTTCGCATTACCACTGACTTTTCCAGGTTTTCAGTCTTTATGACTTTTTTTTGATTTTACAAGTTCTAAATCATATTAAGATAGGGTGACACTTTTAATAATGTTTAAAATTTGTAGAAAACCTCTGCTAATTATAATGTCTTTATTTTATTTTATTTACAGAATGTTTTACTTTAAATGTTTTGATTATATTATTTAATTCTCAAGCACGTGCAGGTTGACTTTATACAAATCATGTCGTTGGTTCAAACTTCACATTGGCTAAAAACCTATTGCACTGTATGCATATCTTTTAACCCTGAAGCCAATACTATTCTTTTTAATGTACGAAGTCCCACCTTCTCAGCCATCGTTTATATTGCCGTGAAAAGTGATTGGTACGACCCTACAGTAATCTTCGCTGAAGGCGGTGTACATACGAAGCCGGTATATGGCTGTTCGACAACCAACAAGCCTAGCAACCCGTTATCGGAGGGGACCTCGTGCTGTTATAATATCAGGATCAAATTATTTTGGCTGCATGTGTCTATTCGTTGCTGACGTTCACTATCTGCTCAAACTGCGTTTTCTGCGTGGGGTCGATTACGTGCGTTTTACTCAAGTGTCGCTCGAAGATATAATGTTTCCAACAAAGATAGTGTGGAATAAAATGGTACGTAGAGAGTCTTTTTTACAGGGTAAGAGAGCGACGGAATACCTTTTTCTTTGTTAGTCCCGAACTTTGCTTAGCTGAACAACCGTCGACACCATTCCAACATCGTGGCCAACTCATCCTATTCACCTTTCTCGTCACCGTCCTCCTCGCCAGGCATGGCCTGCCTAAAATCTCCTTCGTACTCCGTCAACGGAATGGGACTACCTACTCCTGGAGCTGACTTTTTACACCCAACATTCGGGTACTATGGTAGGCTTCTTACTGTTTTCACTTACTTTTCTTTTATTTCCTTTAAGTTCTTTCAACTCGAGTTTTGGAAAGCTGATTACGGTGTTAGACAGTTATCGCCAAATAAAATAACTGAATGAAATATTGAAATATACCAATAAGTAATACATACACATGTACATAAAAAAGCATGGTTTGTGGGCGCGTGAAGCTTCCTGACTTTTCCAGGGTTTGGGATCAGTTTCAAGTTTATCTTACTTTTTCATACCCTTTGCAAGTTTATTGGTTTTTCCAGGTATTCCTGGTTAGTAACCATCCTGTCAACAAACACTGTTGACAAGATATAATACTACAGCGTGTCGTTAGTGTTAATGAACACGGAACTCAAAATATAGATATTCTTAAACAACTTCAGAAGCACTGTTATATTTGTATTACGTTAATTACACCATATGGAGCTTGTATCGTCATAAGCTCAATTAGATGATTAGATGTAGTTTGAATGTCACTGTGAGAGACGAAACGTTACATCTATTAATATTGTTACACAAATAGTTGTTTCAAAACTTTATATAGAACAGTTTGTTAACTACACAAAACTGCAACACTGAGATCAAATATTGACGTGACAAAACGACGTTCCATGAGAGACGTTTTGATATTAAGTTGGTTTGAGAAAAAAATGGTATTACAACATATATATATCACTACCAACAGCATTACTTCATTTGTTCCTTGAATGAATAAATATTTTACAGAAACTTTGCACCATACCAAAAATAGACGAACTGATAGACATGTAAAACATGTGATGTAGCATCTGTAACATTTAAGTCTGTGGGCTTATTACCAGTTGTGTAGTGGCAATACCTTTTGGTCGAAGAGCCATATAAATCCTAATAAATTTCCGAGCCTTGAATTATACGTGCACAAAAAGGTGCATTTGAAGCATTTAACGTATTTATGAAGATCAGCCTCCTATCAGTTAAACTTATGTAACCAATTAATATATCAGAGTAATAAAAATACAACTAATTTATTATTTATAGTTAACATGACACCTTCACACCATAAAATACATAAGTATGTTATTTATACTTATTTTAATTCTTTAAGTCATCATTTTAAACACACAGTTTTTGTTTTTTTATCTTCAAATACAGCATCTTAAACACATAAGCTGAGTACTATATCAAAAATTTATTTTACGGATACATTTCTACTTATTTTCATCACGGAATAAATGGAGAGGAACGGAGCTCCGGCCTCACTACACCATTGATTATACAAGCCAGCAAATTTGTAAATATTAAGATTCTGTACTTTTTATTCAAGTAAGTACGGTTAAAGCAAAAATAATAAGCGCAGAGTCGTGGCATTGCAGAGAAAAATCTTAATAAACAATTCTGTAAGTGACTAATAAAGGCGATATCTTGTCTGCATAAGTGACGATAACTTGCGCTTTTGTCTTTGTGTTCCAACTTGTCTGTAAATTAAAATGTATTTCTTTTCACTAAAATAATAACAGGGCCTTAACGTCATCTTTTTGCACAACCTGAATGTTTTGATTTTTAACTCAAACGGAACTATAATATTTTGCTATAATACGGTTTAGTTCAGATACGGTACACCTGGAGAATGTCTTTATATAGCTCTGGACTGCTTCAAGAGACGTGCACGGGCAAAACTATGAAACTGTTCAATGTGCCTGCTCTGGACAGGTGCAAGTGACAATGACCATAGTATATAAACATATATAGAAAGAAAGAGTTTTCTCTGAAATCAGTTCTTGTTTAGTTCCTCAGTGCGAAACTTTATACTAAGCCTAATTTTTTAAAAATATGCGTATAGGTGTCCATTAAGCCTATTTTTAGAAAAAGACAGGCAGATTTCATTCGCTTTGGAAGTAAGTTACATTTATTACTCAGCATAGAAAGGAAAGAGAACAAATATGAACTGATATGACGTTAACTTTATATATATGACGGCGAGTTTTACTTCTTATGATATATTTTAATCAATAGATCAGACTACTGTGGTTTACAAAACTAACTTCTTCCTTTTCGTTAAACTTCTTGTAAGCTCACAGCAATTACATTCACATTAGAACATTAGTTGTTTAGCTAATTCACAAAACGTAGCAATAACTAATCTGTAAACCTCCAAAAATGTGATTTTTCGAACTCACGTTTCGAGCCGTTTTGTTTCTTAACAAATAAATGTATACAGTTGTATAAGCTGTGTGAATGACGCTGTTTAAAAGAAGTTTGTACAGTCTTTCATTCTAAATACATACATTGTTACTCATGATTATTGTCATTTTATTTATAGCATAAATCTAAATATAACAGGGCCGAGTGTGGCCTAGTATTTAACATATCGGGCAGTGGATTGGGCTGTCCAAGGCTCGATACGTGATGTCGCTAAACATGCTTCGTAATTTCAGCTGTGGACTTGGTATGAAAATCATATACAATCCAATTATTAAGTTCAAAGAGCCAGACGAAGATACTGGTGGTTGTCTGCCCTCCCTCTGGTCAGTAGTTCAAAATTAAGGACGGCTATACCTGAACTTTAGGAGTCTGTGACCTAGCCGTTTAGGCTATACCTGAACCCTAGGAGTCTGTGACCTAGCCGTTTAGGCTATACCTGAACCCTAGGAGTCTGTGGCCTAGCCGTTTTGGCTATACCTGAACCTTAGGAGTCTGTGACCTGGCCGTTCAGATGAATAAAGTACTGCTCAGGTTGAAAATTCCAATTTTAATTCCTAAACATAATATGCTATCAAGTTGTTTTGTTCTTTAACGTTTGGTTTTAAATTATATTATTTTTTAATGTTGTGTCATAAGACATTTGTTTGTTTGTTTTTGGAATTTCGCGCAAAGCTACACGAGGGCTATCTGCGCTAGCCGTCCA
>NW_013666863.1:0-5108 GCF_000517525.1 Limulus polyphemus | reverse complement strand
AATATATTGTTGTGTCTAGAAAATGTTAAAATTTGTTGGAAAGCAAAAGGTATTAATCTACGTAAATTCTTCGCACCTGTCATATTTACACAAATATAATAGTGCCGTCTGTTGAAAGGAGAGGAAAATCCACTTTTTACTTAAATAATAAAACTTTGAGGACAGCTGTTAAGTGAATTATTCTATTTTTAGAAAATTTATTTCAACGTTTCGACCACTTGTGTGGTCATCATCATATAAATTTATGGTTTAGTGTTAAGTATTAGTATTATTATTTGCTATTTGAAGTCATCAACCGAAACTGGATAAACCAAAGAGACAAAAATTGAAACTAGACATACTAAAAAATATCTGAATTAATCAAAGAAATGAATCAGATAGACTATAAAAACGACAACATAAAAAACAAAGCCACTAATATAGTTAACTTATCAAAAGAACCCTAACACCAACGCAAGAAGAAATATTAAACAAGGGCCTAAAATTTGCAATGACACAAAAAAAATGTCCCCGCCTTAGGAATCCAAACTGGAATAAAAAATTTGACTAGAAGATTAGTGCAACAATCAATTAGAGATAAACAAAGAACTAATACAACAAATAAAAGTCACACATCCACTGAAGTTAATAAAACATATATCGATCATCAAGAAATGAAAACGGACGATGGGAGCACGAAGATATTTCAAGGCAAAGAAAATAACAGAATGTGGTTCCCTAAAATACCCAAAGACAACCAAAAACCTATATGATTTCACTCAAGAAATTTGATGTAGAATTCAAGGGTATTTACTAAAAAACCATAAAATTAAACAAAAACATCATGAAATGCCAAATATCGGCCCTTAAAGAACTAAGAAATAACCCACAAATTATTATTGTAAAGGCTAATAAAGGTGGAAAAACGGTAATTATAGAAACAGAAGATTACAACAACTTAATGGAAAAAGCATCTAAATGATTCAACCAAATTTAGAGAACTAACCACAAACCTTAATGAATGTTATGGAAAACAAGTGAATAGCATACTTTTAAAGTTCAAAAAGAACAATGATATAACTGAAGACATGTACAACACCTTAAAAGTAACCAACTCACGTACCCCTTGTTTGTTTGGTGCTCCAAAAATTCATAAAAACCCAATTGACATCCGCCCTATACTTTCAACTTATGTCAGTTATAATCATGAGCTTGCACGATTTTCTCATCAAATCATTACACAACAACAACAATTACAAAATCGAAAGTGTTTTAGAATTCAAAAAAAAATCTTAAAAACCTAAGCAATCACCACAAAATGTACAGTTTTGACGTGGTATCCATGTATACTATGATACCAATAGAGGAAGCAACTAACCTAGCTCTAGAATTGTTATCAAAAAATTCTGAAATATTGAATTACAACCTGAATTTTGAAAACTTTCTTTCATTTTGCATTAAAAATATGTTTTACCTATCAAGGTAAAATATATGAACAAATTGATGGACTAAGCATGGGAAGCCCCTTATCGCCTGGATTGTGCGAATTGTTCATCACCAAATTAGAAAGTCTGGCCATCAATACAGCTCTAAACCCTCTAACATACTGGTTTAGATGCGTCGACGATGTATTTTGTAGCTTCAGAAATAACGACCATCAACAATCATTTCTACAACACATAAACAACATCCATAATAACATCGAATTCACTTACGAAGAAGAAAATGAAAACCAAGTAATGAGCATTTGAAAGTAACACTAATAGTTTCAACACCAAAATCTATCACAAGCAGTTTATAAAGTGGGACTCCACATAACAAAAAATTGGCACATTATCATGTATTTACAACATAGCATTTAATATATGCAGTGACATAAATCTACAACACGAACTAGAAACAATATCCAAAACATTTATAAACAAAAGTAATTTCCCTAAACAAATCGTCACTAGAACCATAGCTAAATGTAAAAACAAATTCAACAACACCAAAAAAGAAACAGAAAACACTATAAACTCTAAGAACGGTGAAAATTACACTAACACTGACACATTAATAGGCATCTTACCATATCATGGTTATGTAACTAAAACCGTCATAAACATTAGGAAACAAGTATAGAAAAAATACAACATTAATAATAAAGTCATGTTTGTTCAAAAACCAAGCACAAAAATCAAAGACCGTCTAAAGAAGGCCTATTTAGATAACTTCAATGATGGAAGCATCTACATATATCAATGCAATAGATGCGACAGCTCTTATGTAGGTGAAACGGGATGTAACATAAACATTAGGATTAAAGAACATAACAATCCCCCATCACACATGTTATGAACACAGCATAACAAATCAACATCCAACCAATAACAACAACTTTGAAATATTATGTAAAGAAAACAATATCAATAGAAGAAAAATAAAAGAAGCGTTAATTATCCGCGATTTAAAACCTAATTTAAATCAAAATACAGGTGCCTCTCTATATCTATTCTAAATTGGAACAAAATGATCGAGCAAATTACTATTACTTAACACTATAACATAAGTTTACCCGATGATGACCACACAAGTGGTCGAAACGTTGTAATAAATTTTATAAAAATAAAATAATCCACTCAACAGCTGTCCTCAAGGTTTTATTATTTCACAGTGCTGTCTGTTGTATGTCCATGTAAGTATTTCGCAGAGTGTGGACGGATCTTTACCAAAATTGGTATGGTGGCTCATTAGATCTTTGCGGGGGGTACATACA
The DNA here is from genome assembly GCF_000517525.1 of Limulus polyphemus. Classification (NCBI taxonomy): domain Eukaryota; kingdom Metazoa; phylum Arthropoda; class Merostomata; order Xiphosura; family Limulidae; genus Limulus; species Limulus polyphemus. The sequence goes on along the minus strand of NW_013666863.1, from coordinate 2,371 downwards.
AATTTTCAGTTTTGCGTTTTGCGGTTTTATGGGTATTTTTGCGTCTTTTACTACAACTTTGTCCCCTGTAGACGTATTTTCATCAATTTTGTTATGGATGTTCATTGTATCCATGGGGAGGTATATACACATTTTCAGTTTTGAATTTTGCGTTTTTTATGGCCGTTTTGATTATTTTTTTTTGCCACTACTTCGCCCCCTGTTAATGGATCTTCACCAAATTTGGCATGAAGGTTTGTTGGGTCCATGAGAAGATGCGTGCAAACTTGCGGTTTCACATTTTGTGTTCTGCAGTTTTTATGAGCGTTTATCGTTTTTTACAATAACATATAAGGGAAGCAACTTTTCATGTCCTAGGATAACCTTTAATTAATCCCGAATTTACATAACTTCCGTCCAGGGAAAGTTACTCGAGCCAGTAAATAATAAACAAACACGGTCTTGGCTCTTCACCTATATATGTGTAGTCCTACTCACAACACAAACAAGGACACATATCGAACTGTAATTTAAATGAGAAGTCTCCTAGAAGGCATGGTACTTTGCGGCGCAACATGTAGCTATGAAAGATGTTTTAAAACCTTCAGGCAATTATTAGATAAGATCATGGGAAGCTGATCAACTTACTTTATGTATGTGCGTCATACCAAGAAGATCTTAAAATGTTTTATTCTTCCAACAAACAGAATATAGGATTGGTTATCAGATTTGTAAAAATGTGCCAGTTTAAACAGACAAACAAGATCTGATTCCAAAAGAAATATAAAACGAAAAAAAATCCTGGCAAAAAAAGTGTCTGATCATAGAATTGCATGGCAGGTGCTGTTGATCGGATCCTCTCAGCTGCATTACTACGTGTTCTGGTTAACCAACTTATTTGTAGGTTTGAAAGAAAGTAGTATGAGAATAAAGAGAAATAACAATATTGCAATACAGATATTAGCAGTATCAGATGACAATTTAGATGAATAGTGGGGTTAGAATACCGATAAATAACTTTAGAACTAAATATAACAGCCATAAAATGAACCGGAAAAACAGAATAAAGAACGATTTCGTCGTTAAGGAATAGCCAAGTTAAACTGAATTGAAACATCTGTAATAGAATGAATAAAAGCTGTAGCTTAAAGAAGGAAGAAGAACAAACCGTAGTTCCCAGAGACACATGTACTATATATAAATAGAACAGCAGTAATACAATGTAGGAAAATAGAATTATACTTTCTAAATTCCCAACTTGATTCTTTCTCTAAAAACTCTCAAGTTGATTCGGTCTTTCTTTAACAACTCCCAAGATGATTCTATCTTTCCCTTTCAACTTTCAAGTTGATTCTGTCTTTCTCTAACAACTCTCAAGCTGATTCTGTTGTTATAGAAAGACAGAATCAGCTTGAGAGTTGTTAAAGAAAGATAGAATCAGCTTGGGAGTTGTTAAAGAATCACCGAATCAACTTGAGAGTTATTAGAGAAAGATAAAATTAGCTTGGGAGTTGTTAGAGAAAGACAGAATCAGCTTGAGAGTGGTTAGAGAAAGATAGAATCAGTTTGAGAGTTGTTAAAGAAAGACCGAATCAACTTGAGAGTTGTTCGAGAAAGATAGAATCAGCTTGGGAGTTGTTAAAGAAAGACAGAATCAGCTTGAGAGTGGTTAGAGATAGACAGAATCAACTTGGGAGTTGTTAAAGAAAGACAGAATCAGCTTGAGAGTTTTCTCTAACAACTCCCAAGCTGATTCTATTTTTCTCTAACAACTCTCAAGTTGATTCTGTCTTTCTCTAACCACTCTCAAACTGATTCTATTTTCTCTAACAACTCCCAAGCTGATTCTGTCTTTCTTTAACAACTCCCATGGTGATTCTATCTTTCTTTTACAACTCGCAAGCTGATTCTGTCTTTCTCTAACAACTCTCAAGTTGATTCTGTCTTTCTCTAACCACTCTCAAACTGATTCTAACTTTCTCTAACAACTCCCAAGCTGATTCTATCTTTCTCTAACAACTCTAAAGTTGATTCGGTCTTTCTTTAACAACTCTCAAACTGATTCTATCTTTCTCTAACCACTCTCAAGCTGATTCTGTCTTTCTTTAACAACTCCCAAGCTGGTTCTATCTTTCTCGAACAACTCTCAAGTTGATTCGGTCTTTCTTTAACAACTCTCAAACTGATTCTATCTTTCTCTAACCACTCTCAAGCTGATTCTGTCTTTCTTTAACAACTCGCAAGCTGATTCTTTCTTTCTCTAACAACTCTTAAGTTGATTCGTTTATTCTCTAATAACTCCCAAGCTGATTCTTTCTTTCTCTAACCACTCTCAAACTGATTCTGTCTTTCTCTAACCACTCTCAAACTGATTCTGTCTTTCTCTAACCAC
>NW_013666862.1:303306-316223 GCF_000517525.1 Limulus polyphemus | reverse complement strand
AGGTGCGCGGAGAGATACTTAGGTAGGTGGATGTTTACACAGCAGAACAAGCTTCTAATGCTCGGACGTACGTATATCGCTTGCTGGAGACATCGAGCGACTACACTATTTAGTACCCGTGTGTGCACACTTGTAACAGAAAAGTCGATTTTTTTATGTCTTCGTAATGATATAGGTCAACACAGTACGTGCACTTGTTACATTTATATTGTTTGTATTCCAACAATACCTGTTCAGTGTTTGTTTGTTAAACTGTTAACGGTTCCATGATGCTGATATATTATATTTCTTGGTAACTGTCATTGTAGGATTACTGAAGTCAAATACAAATATTCTAATTCAAATAAGTTTTCTATTGGCACTCGTAACAAATTTGGATTTAAGAGTCGCTCAAAAAGAGAGGTGTTGTAAAAACAAAAGTGAAAATTGGAGGCGTAATAGGAGGCATAAAATAACAGTAAGAAGCTACAGTTGACGGTAATTCATAAGGTAAGTACAGTGTGCAGTAAGCTTAGTTATCTATCTTATTACCTGTAAATAGATACTTCCTCGACTAAATCGTACCGACGAACCTATAAAGGTCAGTACGACTGACTTAACAGCCAATGTCAGAATATCTTGAGTAATAGATTGCAGCAGTTTAAATAGGATTTTGTTCTAATCGTTGCTTGTAACTTTTTAGATTAAGATCTGCTCTCAAAACCATTAGCAGTTAAAATAGATTTTGTTCTAATCGTTGCTTATAACTTTTTAGATTAAGATCTGCTCTCAAAACCATTAGCAGTTAAAATAGATTTTGTTCTAATCGTTGCTTATAACTTTTTAGATTAAGATCTGCTCTCAAAACCATTAGCAGTTAAAATAGATTTTGTTCTAATCGTTGCTTATAACTTTTTAGATTAAGATCTGCTCTCAAAACCATTAACAGTTGAAATATATTTTGTTCTAATCGTTGCTTATAACTTTTTAGATTCAGATCTGCTCTCAAAACCATTAGCAAACATTCGCAAACGATAAATGGGGCTGTAATCATACCAGGTCCGTATTTATTTATCAACTAATTCAAAATAACGTATTTAGTTTTCGCACTGAAAGTCTGACTACAACCTTTCTTATTTACAAATAGAACATTGAAGTTCGGAAAAACTACGTTGTCTGTGTAATAAATGAGAAATATACTGGAGTGGTGTTAGTGTAATTTGTACTATGTACTGCAGGTTTTGTTTTTCATAACTACACAGTTATTCGCGAAGTCAGTTTTCCGATATTAGTGTCCTCTACTTCTCAGAGGGTAATCTGACAACTTTCTCCCTGGATAACTGCCCCGTAGGAAAATTGCCCCTACACCCAGACAACTGCCCCCCGCAACAATATCTTATTATATTAACATAACTGACTAAAATATGAAAAAAACAACAACATATTTCTTGTATTTCACAGAAGAATGAATCACCTAAAAACTTTTTAAGTACGATAAAACAACACAGGTTTCGTGTTAAATTTTGTTTATTGTAATAACATAAAAATGTTGAACTATGCAAAGTTATATAACATAAGTACATGTTTAAGTATGGTAAAACAACACAGGTTTCGTGTTAAATTTTGTTTATTGTAATAGCATAAAAATGTTGAACTATGCAAAGTTATATAACGTAAGTACATGTTTAAGTATGATAAAACAACACAGGTTTCATGTTAAATTTTGTTTATTGTAATAACATAAAAATGTTGAACTATGCAAAGTTATATAACGTAAGTTCACTAGAACTGTAAGTTATGAGCTGTTCCTCACAGAAAGTCCAATGAATTGCACTTTTGAAACTCTTCTACAATGTTTGTTATCCTGGCAGTTGCTTATTTAGATAATTCGTTATTCTATAAAATATGAGAAATATGTGTTTTTTTTATACTCAAATATAGATGTTTGTAATACCCTCTATACTCAAATATAGATGTTTGTAATACCCTCTAGACTCAAATATAGATGTTTGTAATACCCTCTATACTCAAATATAGATGTTTGTAATACCCTCTATACTCAAATATAGATGTTTGTAATACCCTCTATACTCAAATATAGATGTTTGTAATACCCTCTATACTCAAATATAGATGTTTGTAATACCCTCTATACTCAAATATAGATGTTTGTAATACCCTCTATACTCAAATATAGATGTTTGTAATTGGCTACTGGTTTATAATCGTCACTTCCAGTCAATATTTTACGAAACTGCTCGTTTCCATACTTTATCTTTTGCATTACTTAAGAATAGGCAGAAGGATGCCAATTTTGCTATGATTAGAACATAGATGAATTTTACTTTTCCAGGTTGTTAAAACGCAGGAATAGTAATTAATATTAACTCAAGCATATCCACCATTTTTCGAAAAGAAAAAGTGGGATCTTGTTAATATAGCAAGTATATAACTCTAGATTTTATGTTGGGCATTATTTTACTATTTCGTGTTATCAGCTGTTTCTTTAGTCTAGGAATCCTGTCGGTAGCAATTAAATTTGCGAAGTAATTTTATTATGTAAAACACGTAGATGCAAGTATTCGTATTAAGGCTATCACTTACCTGTTGAAGCTCTATAAGTCTGTCTGTCTGTAGCCCACAACAATCGAACTTAATATTCAAACTTTGTTTCTTAATTATCAAGATGTAGAAAGGAATATTACAAAAAAATTGAGTGTCAGTCTGTTTTACGTGTGGTTTTCCTATTTTATTATTCAGCCACTGTGTTTATCAATATGTTGTCATTGCACGAAATTGTACAGGTTTGCCTAATAGTTAAGGCAGCTCTGTATATTAATTTCAGTTTGATCTTTTTAAGCATTAATTGCACGTTCGTGATAGCATTGATTGACAACAGTCAAACAGTACAAAAGACAATTGGTTTGTTTTGAATTTTGCGCAAAGCTGTACGAGGGCTATCTGCGCTAGCTATCTCTAATTTAGTAGTGATAAAATAGAGGGAAGGCAGCTAGTAAGCACCACATAACGCCAACGTTTGTGCTACTCTCTTACCAATGAATAGTGGGGTTGACCGTTTCATTATAATGCCCCCACGGCTGAAAGAGCGAGCATGTTTGGTGTGACGGGGATTCGAACATGCGCCCCGCAGATTGCGAGTCGAGCGCCTTAACCATGCCAGACCTGAAAAACTGGAAAGATTTGGTTTGTTTTGAATTTCTCGCAAAGCTACACGAGGACTATCTGCGCTAGCCGTCCCTAATATAATAGTATAAGACTAGAGGGAAGGCAGCTAGTCATCACCACTCACCGCCAACTTTTGGGCTACTCTTTTACCAACGAATAATGGGATTGACCGTCACATTATAACGCCCCCACGGCTGAAAGGGCGAGCATGTTTGGTGTGACGGGGATTCGAACCCGCGACCCTCAGATTGCGAGTCGAGCGCCCTAACCAGTCCCAACTGGAAAGAGCTAGCATTATAATGTGAATTTGTATATACTGATGTCTGTATTTATCACAAAGTATTAAACGCTTAAAAAATAATAACTTTCTCATTGAATAATTTATATTTGCTCTTAATAGACAAACAAACAATAAAAGGTGGATTAACAAATATAGCATTAACATTAAAGGTACTGCACGACAAAATAAATAACAATGTGTAATTAAAAATAAAAAATCAATTAACTTATTTAGTCCCGTCATACACAACACATATAGTACTTGAAATGTTTGATACTTTACACTGTGATTGGCGTAATCCAACCAATCAGATAGTGCCATGTCATCATAATGCTTATAAAAGCACGGATAACAATACTTTTCCACTCTTAACTATCGCTAGCCAGCAAACCTCTTCTGTCTCCAGCTAGAAATCAGTACTCAGTTAAGGTTTTATTCAAAAATCCACGTGTGGGGAGAAGAGAAACATAAGTTTTTGAGCGACCCTGATTACCTCTCGGACCTCTTCGAGGTCTGATTGACTTTAAGTCAAAATTACTGCCAAGAGTTTCGGTTTTCCAAACAGTTGGTGATGAACGTACTTATGGATCCTAGAACAGTGTAGCAGTGAAGGTTGTTGGTGAAGCCACTTCAGCCCATAGATTGGGGCAAAATGTTACTTTCAATGTCAGTTATATAGAAACTCCGAAGAAGGCACGAGAAACTTGAAGATTATTATTCTACAACAGGGGCTGGAATGCCAACATCCCCCTTGAGCAGCCACCTTCTCACAACTGGTTGTAGATAGCAAAGGTGGAAAGGTATGGTACGGTGTGGGCTATAGCGCCCAGATCTGCTTCTTTCCTGTACGGTGTGGGCTATAGCACCCAGATCTGCTTCCTTCTTCTCTCAGGTTGTGAAGTAGGCAAAGGGGGGTTAAGTCTGGTAGACGGTGTTTCCTCACAGCTATGTGGGTCCTATTTTGCAGACACCTTCAAAACTATAGGTGCATTTTATATTTATCATGTGACTTGTACCCTGGCGCTGTGTTATGTTACTTCATTCTGTTCCTACGCATTTTGCTTTTTTCTGTAGAAGAATGTTTATTACATATTTTTATCTTATGTATGTGTATATATTATTTCTTCCTACGCATTTTGCTTTTTTCTGTAGAAGAATGTTTATTACATATTTTTATCTTATGTATGTGTATATATTATTTCTTCCTACGCATTTTGCTTTTTTCTGTAGAAGAATGTTTATTACATATTTTATCTTATGTATATGTGTATATATTATTTCTTCCTTAGTTAGGCTAAAGCCTATCAGCTGCATCAGTCCACAAATCTTTGCCATACAGATACATTCTTATTCATCTACTTCCTCAAATGTTGTTCCTCTATTTCCAACTGCTTGACTAATATTTTGTCTGAACCTCACCTTTAGTTCTCCTATGAGTCCTTTCCCGATTGGTATCCACACCATATATTTCTTTGGGTACCTCTCTTCATCCATCTGCTTGACATACCCATCATCTCAACTGGCTACTCTCTATGAACTCGATAAAAAATAAGAATATGCTTGGGTAGAATGAAGAGTTTCAAATCTGAATTTCGTCTGTTGACATAAAGTACACTGGTAAAAACCTCAGTACGAAAATTAAGGTAATACGTGTGGTTGCCGTATTAAAATAATTTCTACTTTCCACCTTTTGGAAACGACGTAATGACAGACATTATACAAATGACCCGGTATAGCTTGGTGGTTAGGGGGGTCGGCTCGCAATCTGCGGGCCGCGGGTTCGAATCCCCGTCACACCATGCTCGCCCTTTCAGCCGTGGGAGCGTTATAATGCGACGGTAAATCCCACTATTCGTTGGTAAAAGAGTAGCCCAAGAGTTGGCGGTGAGTGATGTTGACTAACTGCCTTCTTTCTAGTCTATCACTGCTAAATTAGGGACGGCTAGCGCAGATAATCCTACAAATAAATAACAGTATTAACCCTAACACGCGAAAAACATTAAAAATAACTCATCAATGCCATTCGATTTGTTTGTTTGTTTGTTTATAATTACGCACGAAGCTACACAAAGGGCTATCTGTTCTCTGCCCACCACGGGTATCGAGACCCGGTTTCTAGTAGTATAAGTCCGCAAACATACCACTGTACCAGTGGGGGGCGCCATTCGATTTAAAAGAAAAGTAAACAGCCTTCAGTTTTAAACACTTTTGTCAACTCAAAAGCCTGTGCCTCTTCAGGAAATTAAAATAAAACACTAATCAAACTCTTTCGAGTATCAAAAACACCCCTCTTGTTGTAACATTCTGGAACCTTACTCTACAAACAAACAAACACATTAAAATAGTGTCAGATGGAAATACTGGTCAAAGTGCGCATGCCATGACCTTTTATAGAGTGTCATTCAACATGGTATTTTGTATTTGTTTTCAGAAGTGCTGAAAAACTATAGATATGCATTTCGGAGGTCCTGGGGGTATGTTAATGCAATAGTAAAGTGTTCAATTGACAAAAGTATTTTTATTCTTCACATGAAAATCACCTCGCAATGTCATCAATTCACAGACATACATTGAGAACAAATACTCTTGTAACACATACAGATAAACTTAGTAAATTCAGAATTTTAGTTAACACTTATTTCCTTTTTAGAAGCGCTGAAACATTTCCATTATTTCCCCTTCTACGTTTACGCTTGGCTTAATAATCTCGTGCTTTTATCACCACTACTATTAGCCAGAATCCGTCTAGCTTTGCTAACAATGCACGCATTAGTGCAATTGTTCAAGTACGTCATATTACCATTAGTCACTTGGAACAGCAAGACCATTTTTACACCCTAAGATTACTGAAGACGGAACTAATAACATTATTTCCACGTTGTGTTTTGGGTTTTTTGTTAACAACTAATGTGTTGAGAGTTTGAAAAATATCGATGACGTGCAGGTTATGCTAATACTTTTGTAAAACAACTAAATTAGTGATAGTCCATAAGTGCGTGTCTGAAGGAAATAGATTATTGCAATAAATTCACACGCTCAGATATCAAATGTATTGTTTCAGAAAGCTTTTATTATTTACTGAATATATTATATTCCTGTAGTAATAACTTTCGGACTTATAGAAGGAAAATTAAAGAAACTAGAACGAGTTATTTGGTCTAGTTATTTCAGTTACTCGAGACTGTTTATTAAATAACTAGGCATATTTTGAAATTAAGTGTATTCCATGCGTTCCATGGGTATCGATTAATATCTCTGCATTTCTGGAATCTCACCTATAGCCAAACATTCAGATTAGAATACTACACTAGACTAACCTTTTACATGCAGTTGTAGCAGCGCATAAAAACTTTATTAATATTGATTAATCGTTTAAATTCTAGCATAGACAACAGGCATTTCTAACATAATCGTGGATAAGAGAGAAACCATATCGCTTTGTTTGACTGTCTTACTTAATATTTCATTCAAGAATCATATAGAAAACATCTATCAATTAGGAGAGAAACCATATCGCTTTGTTTGACTGTCTTACTTAATATCTCATTCAATAAGCATGTGGAAAACGTCTACCATTTAGGAGAGAAACCATATTGCTTTGTTTCTTTGTCTTACTTAATATTTCATTCAAGAATCATAAAGAAAACATCTACCAATTAGGAGAGAAACCATATCGCTTTGTTTGACTGTCTTACTTAATATCTCATTCAATAAAGAAAACATCTATCAATTAGGAGAGAAACCATATCGCTTTGTTTGACTGTCTTACTTAACATCTCATTCACTAAGCATGTGGAAAACGTCTACCATTTAGGAGAGAAACCATATTGCTTCATTTGACTGTCTTATTTGATATTTTTCCCAATATACAATTTGTTCTCAAACTTCAACCCTAGATCATAGCTTAACCAAAATAAGTCCATGAGTTGTGGATAGTCCAACAAACTGTGTTCACCATATCCTTATCTCAGTATAGGGAATACCATTCGAACAACCGTTTTGCAGATAACGCTAGCAGAAAAACAAACAAACTCGACAGTCTCTTTTATGTTCTACATATCCTCTATGTAATTAAATCTTACACAATTCGTACCTAAAAGGTATTCGTGTCGAGCACCGTACGATAACGTGATGCATTGTGCATCTTAAACAAAAACAACCACAGTTGCAGTGAGAGTGAGTACGGTTAAAATATGTTCCGATTTTTTTATTTACTCTGATTTTCTTTCATGCGTCCCTCTGTGGGTCAGTGGTGCGTTTATGGAGTTACAGCCCTAAAATCCTGGATTCGATTCCCCGTGGTATAAAGAGCACAAGTAGTCCTTTGTGTAGTCCGCGCTCAAACAAACTTTCTTTCATATATATAGCATTTAGATTAACATAAAATAGATAAACAAGACTGGTAGATGGATAGATAGATGTTTTTAAACAGCTGAATAACGATCTACGGGAGTGAATAGATTTAATTAGTAAAACAGTTTTTATATAAAAAAAAGTCTAGTATGATTCAGTAGTAAGTGGGACGAGAGTAATAAGCTTCAGTTTGTTTGTTTGTTTTATCATTTTTGTGGTCGTTCCTGAATTTGAATTTGCAGCCAATCAATAATAACCGACAACTTTTGGGGCTACTCTAATCGAACAATGTGATATGACCGCCGTTCTTTTAACGCACTCGCGACTCCAAAGGGCTGAACGCGGTTTTACGTCAACGGAACGAGAATCTTGAATCCTTGGATTCACAGCTCTGTCACGCTAACCGTCGAGTCACACCCGGCCCAGAAAGTTAAGACATTACAACTGCAAACTCTAGCTTAGTATAAAATAGGAATTTATATTAGACAGAAACGTTTTCAAGCCAGTAGTAGTGAACAACTTCCATTTGGTTTAATACACATTAACGTTCGATATTAGTAAGTATGATCGTGTAAACTAGTAACTCGTAAAAGCACTTTGTTCCTCATGGATCCTAAGTGCAGTAACTATAAGTAAGTCAGTGTCAGGGTACAGTCAAGAACACACATATTAGACAAGCCACGGTAGTGCAGACTATTAGTTAATACGGCAGTTGTACTGTGTCAAACTAGGCTATTTGCATTTTTAACTTAGGCGTACTGTTTGTTTGTTTGTTTTGAATTTCGCGCAAAGCTACACGAGGGATATCTGCGCTAGCCGTTCCTAATTTAGTAGTGTAAGACTAGAGGGAAGGCAGCTAGTTCTCACCACCCACCGCCAACTCTTGGGCTACTCTTTCACCAACGAACACTGGGATTGACCGTCACTTTATAACGCCCCCACGGCTGAAAGGGCGAGCATGTTTGGTGGGACGGGGGATTCGAACTCGTGACTCTCAGATTGCGAGTCAAGCGCCCTAACCACTTGGTCAAAATTAAAGATTACAAATAGAGAGCTTTTGTTTGTTTGAAGTTAAGCACATACCGCTATGCCACTGGGGGGGGGGGGGGCTAGGCGTACTGTAAATGATTTGCACAATTAACGGAGTTAAGAGAGAAAAGTGAATTAAATTGACGAGTTATTAAACAGAACCGTTTTCTATATCTGTTTATACGTAAATACATAGGTTTGTTTGCTCGAGAACATATTTCCACTTTTTTATAAACTTTTGGGTGTGAATTTGTTTAGAAAAGTACTTAATCAGTTAAATTAGTCAATTATTACTTTCCAAAAAGCAGGGTATATAATTAGCATCTAATGAGACCCTTAAAGATTTACTAACATTGTCATTTATACAATTTTTACTTCTTTAAGCTTGATATGTTTAGTGAATAACATGTACCCACCAAGAAAGACTGTTTTGAATGAATAATTTCTACATAAGAATTTGCGAACAACTGCTTGTCTGACTTGTCTTGAAATAATCTATCCTTTAGTATTAATTAATCTTCCTTTCTATTATTCAGTTTGTGTCTGTATACTTTTCTATGTATTTGTCTCCCGGTAAAATCTGGGGTTCGATTCCCCGCGATGGACACAGCAGATGGCCCAATATGGTTATGCCCTATTTTAGGTTTGTTTTTTTATTCCACTTATCGGGTAAAAACCGTAAAACAAAACAGCCTGTATACAATCCTAGATAGTTTCCAGTTACCATACCAAAAATTACGGTAATCGAACTAGCCAATTTTGATTAAGATAGTATTTGTTTGTTTTTTTGTTGAGTTTTGCACAAAGCTACTCGAAACATATTTTCGCTAGATTAGAAGGAAGGAAGGCAGCTGGTCAACACCCTCCCCCCGCCAACTCATGGGCTACTGTAATCGACGATTGGGATTTGACTGTCACTTTTATAACGCCCCCACTGGCCAAAAGTGCTAAGCACGAGCTTATTTGTTCGGCGGTAATGGGGCACGATCAACGAAATCACAGATCCTCAGTCCGACGCGTTAGCAGCTGAGCCGCGCTCGGCCTGAAAGTAGTATTATACTGGCCGGATGTTGTTTTCTGGCGCTGAACTCGGCGACAGAACACGATGCAAACAACTGTAGTTTAAATCTTTTAAGTAAAGGTCGACTTTTATTTTAATTAATATTCGTGCTTATAACGTTTAATATACAAAGATACGTATTTCTTTATCATTTATTTTTACACCTACTCAAATTATTTTGCGTTGTTAGCTTAGTATGTAGAATTAGAACTGATCTTAATCTCATGAGATATTATTGGTATTACTGCTGAAAATATTACACATGGCAGCAACGTTTTATCTGTAAGAATAAAGGCTTAACTGTGTCTTTATATCATTATGAATGTACTAAAGCAACACTAGTATATCTGTTATCTTGGTTTATAACTCTAAAAATATGGTTTCGATACCCGCGGTAGGCAGAGAACAAATAACTCTTTATATAGCTTTTTGTTTTACGACAAGCAAACTGGAGCAGTATCATATGTAAAACGAAACTATCCTGCTTTATAAACTATAAAGGGGGACAGTACCGCCGATATTAGAGTATTTCTTTCAACGCAAGGGCATCGTAGAAGATTGTGATACACCTCACCCTCCCCTCCCCTCACTCTAACATTGTTCTCATAGTTATTGTTTTTCTTATTCTCGTGAATGTTACTAAACTTAGTTGTGAACTGGGTTTTGTATTCAATTATATGTGATCATAAGCTGGTTTTCTTGAATAATCTGTGACCCTGACAGTCCACTGATGTGTCAATTTTACCAGGAGGCAAACTTCAGACTTCGTCCGAGTTTAATGATGACCTCATAAAAACAGACATAGCGTTAAAAAGTTGTTAAAACCGTATAAACTAACAGCCAGATAAATAAAATTGAAATATAAATCGTATTTCAAATTTCCATAATAAAACAATTTGTACATACTATATATAGTAAACACATCTTTTGTTAAACAGTTTGAGAGAACAAACTCAAAGTGTATTCCGACAAGATAAAATACTGTTGCCCTTTAGGTTTTATTTCATTATGTGTTAGAAATCTACATAAAACATCAGACAACTTGTTATCATGAACTCTGCTGTATTATTCTCATTTCTGTCGTATCTTAGATCTGGTTGTAAAATCTGGTTGACAGCTTAAAAATAATAGTAGATGCTTTCAACATCCAGCGTTCGGTAAAATACGATCTATTCAAGATGTGGGACTAGGGTAGTAGTGAGAAAATTACAGTAATTGTGGGAATAAAAACAGGGGAAGATTCTTTTCCTACAAAGATAGATATATTGTTATAGTTTAACTATTTGTAATTATATCAGGTATGGATATCTAGGAATGTTCTACTTAAAATATGAAAAACAATCCCTTTTTCTGAAAATGTTCATGAAATGTTTAGTAACAAAAGTGGCACTTAGTTTCAAATTTTTCTGATAATTTGTGTTTTTATTTTGCGTTCTAATATATGTTATCGCTGACTTGAAGTGACATCCTTTTGAGGAACAAAAGTGACACTTAATTTCAAACTTTTCCAATAATTTGTGATTTTATTTTGCATTCTAATATGTTATCACTGACTTGAAGTGACATCCTCTTGAGGAACAAAATTGGCAATTAATTTCAAATTTTTCCGATAATTATTGTTTTTATTTTGCATTCTAATATGTTATCACTGACTTGAAGTGACATCCTTTTGAGGAACAAAAGTGACACTTAATTTCAAATTTTTCCGATAATTTGTGTTTTTAATATGTATTCTAATATGTTATTGCTGACTTGAAGTGACTTCTTTTTGACAAACAAAAGTGAGACTTAATTTCAAAATTTTCCGATAATCTGTGTTTTTAATTTGCATTCTAATAATGTTATCGCTGACTTGGAGTGACATCTTTTTGTTTATAAATATTTTTTGTGCCAACCGTAGCTGTTGGACAACAGTCACAAATAATGTGAAGTGTTTTATTTGTTTGTTTCTGAATAAGACAAATTAAGACTTTTTACAAGTTTTGGTTGTTTTCCTTCCACTAGAAGTTAAGGTTAAATAACGTAAAGAAATACAAGATTCAATGAAATAATCTTTGATATCATTCTTTAATGATAAGTTAAGTTGTCGTAAACAAGGCGTGTATCCGTAAAATAATCATTATGAATTCATTCAATGGGCTCTTTTACGAAATTCTTCAACAGTTATATAAACTATCTATATGCCCCCCAGTGGCACAGTGGTATGTCTGCGGATTTATACTGTTAAAAACCGGGTTTCGATACTAGTGGTGGGCAGAGCAGAGATAGCCCTTTTTGTAGCTGTGTGCTTAATAACAAACAACACCACCAACAACAACTAATTAGTTATACGGATACTCTTCGTGGTCAAAAATGAATATGCGACCATTTTAATTAATGTTTGGATCTTCTTTCTGTCGTCTAAGGTTTCCTAGTGAGTCAACGGTAAATGCACGGAGGACTTACAAAGCTATAACCCTGGGTTCGATTCTCGATATTTGACAAAGAACAGATAGATAGCCTACTGTTTTCACTAAAACAAACAGTCATGAATCATGGCCTCTAAGGTTATTTCAGGATACTCACTTTCCAACAATCTTGTTGCAAAATTGAAATAACTAATTGTATGTTCAACTATCTAAAATATATATAATTTTATATTACGAAATTCAATAACCTGGAGAATTTAAAAAGTATAAAACTTTATGTAGAACATAAACAAATGTACTTCCTTCATACTAAGCCTAACATTGTAATTATTCTAAAATTAGAGGCATCAGCCTTAACGTACATCACGTATTCATTCCTAAGTTATTGGTAAACGTAAAGATTATTTCGTATTTCGTTGGTTGTCAGTGAAAATATGATCTCTGCAGTTTTACGTTCAACTTAACAAAGTATACGTTAATCTAATTTTTAGACAACCTGCGCTTACGTGTGTATAATTATTTTATGTTGTACACTACAGTAAATATTAAAAATTCTTCCCTAAATGTATTTGTAATCTACGTTCGTTTAAGATCCTTCGCACTGCAATAAAAATAAATGTGT
>NW_013666862.1:300604-302483 GCF_000517525.1 Limulus polyphemus | reverse complement strand
CTCCTGCTAGCCGAATGCCACAGTTATGTTCCCAAAATTTTCAACAAAATTGCTCTCCACTTTATTTCTTATTAGACGAATTTCGTTCGTAAACTAAGCCTTGAATCAAATTATATCCATGTATTCAATTTTTTATTATTATTTTTTTTTGCTGGCTCTTACAGATTTCGTTCCTTTTTTTTTATCTTGTTATGTTTTATTCAGCCTTGAATAATTGAACTACATAAACCGTGTAGTTACACGACATCGGGATTCCTTTGGCTTGTTTCCACTGAAGCAAGACGTGTTAAACGCGATCCAAAACTTTCCCACTCAATTAAAAAAATAAAACAGTATTCAAACAGTTATAATTTGTAGATTGAGGACCGCGTTAACCTCAAGCCAGTGTCACAGTTTGATAATGTAACCTTGCCTAGACGTTTATAATGAACAAGGAAAGAAAGGATATCCAGAAACGTGTTTTTTTTTTATGGTCTGTGAAGGACGTATTAGCTAAGAGCAATCATGGGCAGTCAGGCACAATAAAGTCTAGGATATTTATTCCATCACTCTAAGTTATCAAACGAAGCGACATTCGCTGGGAATCATTTGTTTTATTATCGTTAAAATTATATGTATTGTAAAATATGAACTTGAGATTTGTCACTTAAAAATGACAACGGTTCGAATTATTTGAAATAACATCTATATAAGCAGTAATACTTTTAAGCTTATTATATCTTATGGAGAACATTCCAGTGAACAATTTGGATTTTTTTTAAGTTGTCATTATGTTTAGTACGGTAAAATAAGTAAAAAACCTAAAAGTTATGTGATTATCTTTAATAACAATTTTCTAGCTCTAAGGAGACGGCTATGCATTCTTCAAGTGACTGTAGATATGTGAAACACACGCACATGCCACTTGTGAAGAAAGATCCACATTTTAAATAAACATATTTCAACATTTTTTACTTATATACATAGGTTGCAATAACGTCAGTGGTAACTTGAAAAAATTGTAGAAATCTAGAAACTAGTGAAAAATAAGTGCAGCTACTGAATAGTAAGTCTCAAAGCGCACTTTCGGTTAAAATAGATATAAGATAAGTTAGTTTGTTTGTAGTTAGGTACAAAGCTACACAATGAGCTATCTGTGCTCTGCCCACCACGGGTACCAAAACCCGGTTTCTAACTTTGCAAGTCCGCAGACATACCGCTGTGCCACTGGGGGGGACAGATTAGTTAGATAGCGATTCAATCAACTATCATGGGAAACCGATGAACTTAGCTCAACCGAAATCTTAACCATACACTCCTTCTTTTATAGCCATTTTTTAAATTAATTACCGTACACTATTTAACGTACATTATTAGCCGTACATTATTATATATCAGATTGTTCTCTCTCTATATATATATATACTTGTATTTTGGTTGGAGACGGCTTGAACGGGTAATGAAGAAAAACTTTCATGTGAATTTAACATAACAGCAAATGTACAGCAACTGTATTTTCGTTGGAGACGGCTTGAATGGGTAATGAAGAAAAACTTTCATGTGAGTTTAACATAACAGCAAATGTACAGCAACTGTATTTTGGTTGGAGACGGCTTGAATGGGTAATGAAGAATAACTTTCATGTGAGTTTAACATAACAGCAAATGTACAGCAACTGTATTTTGGTTGGAGACGGCTTGAATGGGTAATGAAGAAAAACTTTCATGTGAGTTTAACATAACAGCAAATGTACAGCAACTGTATTTTGGTTGGAGACGGCTTGAATGGGTAATGAAGAAAAACTTTCATGTGAGTTTAACATAACAGCAAATGTACAGCAACTGTATTTTGGTTGGAGACGGCTTGAATGGGTAATGAAGAAAAACTTTCATGTGAGTTT
>NW_013666862.1:292313-300441 GCF_000517525.1 Limulus polyphemus | reverse complement strand
ACCGGGTTTCGATACTCGTAGTGGGCAGAGGACAGATAGCTTTGTACTTAACTATAAACAAACAAACAAACCTCAAAGACAAGAAATGTTCCCCTGGTGGATGTTCTACGCACCCATTAGCGGTCATAATACGTCCAGTATTTTGCACATGTATTTACGTATGTTTGTCATGAACAGATTAACAACCTCTGGCAAACTTTGTAGCTTTTTGTGATGCGAGATCCGTTCAACATTATTTAAGGCTGAAATGTGCACCAAAGGTATCTGTTGGAATCCCTGATATAAATACACCTTGTATTTCATGTCCACACCTTCAGTTAGCGTGTCTGCGACTTCCCAAACGTATACATAAACGACAATAAACATATCACCCTTTCACAGACTGTCATATATTCACTTATTATATCACGAGTAATTGCAATACATTTCGCCAGTATTGCTATCATGTAATTAAAGCAAATGTAAATCCACTCACTCAACTCTACTCGTCCCTCCTGGTGAGACAGCAGTAAGTCTTCGGATTTACAAAGCTATACTCAGGGGTTCGATTCCCCACACACAACTCTACCCGGATCATTTTACTTAATGTATTTTCTGATGACTTAAATTATTTTTTATATTTGTAGACATATTTTGTTTAACTCTGCATTACATATATTACAGTATATTTTAGTTAGAATAAAACCAAGAACCTTCTAACGAGAATACTGCTAGTTGTTCAATACCATGCACGTATCACGATTCAAAGAAAAATATATAAAAAAATACGACCGTTTTACGTTAAACTACTGTGACTTAGGTTTTTTTGTTTGTTTTTGTCTCTTTTGACGACTTTGAAGAGCTTTAACGCAGAAAAATAAGCCATTTTTAGTGGGAAGTACATACAAAAGTTAGCTTCAAAATGTAAATTCTATATATCTTCACTGCCCTATTAAATTTATTCGGACTTCCCTTGAAGATGTGACATGATCCTCGTAGAAGGAACACAGTGAGTACAGATCCAGAGTTACATCAGATAAGCACATGTAAGATATCTAAATGTGATTTTCGTGAGTTCGAAAGAAGTGACATTATTGGGCTCACGAAGTCTTGAAAGTAGACGCATGAAATAGTCCCAATACTTGATCAAGCGCGAGCTACTAGAATCTTGGTGGTATTTAATTGTATTACTATGTGTATTGGATAATGCTTGGATGTGATTTGGCATGAGATCGATCAGTTTCTGAATAACAACACCTTGGTCCAGGTTCTGCTATATATAGAGCACGTGTGATCCTCAACTGCTTTGAATTGATAGGCAATGCCCTATAGGGCTCAGATCGGGGCTTTGAGGAACCTACAGCAAACGATTAATGCTATTGTTGTTATTTTGGCTGTATCGCCGTCTTCCTGAAATGTATGGTGTAGGATTGTAAAGTACCTTCATGGAAGAATTTTGGGAGGAGGTTCTGCAGAAGAGTACCTTGTAGGAAGAATGGTAGTATATGGTTTTGTAGATTAGTGACATAATTTAAACGACCACCAACGAAAGGAAAACAAGGCCTGTTTTCTCACCATACAAAATGGCTGTCCACGCCACAACATCGACATTACGTTTTATTGTTCTATGTAAACAGGGTGATTGTGATTTGTCATCTGCCCTTCTCCACATATATACACGCCTGCTGGAGCCGAACTGATGAGATTGGGATTCACCGGAGAAGACTACTGTTTTCCAGAATTCTACAGGATAGTGGCGCGTTTCACTAGACCAGGAAAATCTCCGCCTTACATATGCTGTAGTCAGCAAAGACGTTATCCTAGTTACACACCTTCGATGGCCAAGCCCGTATAGGATCTGATGAACTGTATCTTTGCTCCTGCCTGCTGTTTCTGCAACATCTGACAGGCTGTGACGAAAGTCTTTTCGAACCTGACCTACCAGTGCCCTTTTGTCACGTGGTGTGAAGCTTGGAGGCCGTAATGCTGTTCTCATTAAACTGGATTATGATGCTATGCACACATCTATTCAATTAACAAGCCAAGTGCTCGTGCAGTGATTCGCTCATTCTGGCCACATTCAAAACGCCCTTACTGCATAGCCTCTGGTAAGGGGCAAAACACCACAACCATCCACTGTATGTGGCACTTTAATCAAAAATCAAATGGCTTTATAACTCATGGACTACATTTATATCATTCACACGCAAGACAGTATGGATAACGGGCAGTTCCACTATTTTCAAGGGTGTTAATTTTATTCTTCAGAGCACTATTTAATCACTATACAGAGAACCATAATCTGAAGTTGGAAGATTTAAAGGAGAAAATGATATAGAGGAAAGTTGAAATAACGCTTACATTTACGATTCTACATTTTTACGTTGAGTTTTTAAAATGGTTTTCTATGTTAATACTGGATGTAATCTATCACCAATCCTGTCTAGTTTGTTAATTTTTATAATAATATCTTTGAGACGCTTACAAAAGATTGTTTTCCTATTTTGTGTGTTCAAGTTTGTATGATTAAACTTTTGTAATTGTTGTTGGCTTTTCTAGGCTGAATTTCATGTGCGCGCTTTTTACAAATTCGATGTAATTCTCTCACAAAATTTGCCCAGCGCAGTATTTCAGAAAGAAAGTTAAACGTAGAAAAATAAATTTAGTTTCACCCAAACTTCTCAACCAAACAACAACAACAAAAAAGAATAATAATTAATTAAACAATAGAAGAAATTAATATTATTTACAAAATATACAATATTGTCAATATACCCCAATATAAGATTTACTTAATGTTGGTTCTATACTTTGATGATAAAGATGATAACGTTGAAAATAATTTTGCGTGTAAAAAAACCAGTTTTTAACGTTCCTACAACTGTTCCTTGAAACGAATTAACCAAACTTCGTATACATCACAGCTTAAGTTGCAAAAGATCAGTAAAAGTATTTGCGAAAATATGTTGAAATCTACTAAAAATACTTAGCCAGTTTCTGTAATATGAGCGAAGACAAATTTGAAATATAAGGGTTATTAAAAGAAAATTGCATATGGTTTTTTTTGGTATTGTTTGTCGAATTATCAAACATGCTAACTTAGTGACCTAAAGTTATTCAACGTCTGAGATGACATTCTAATTGTAGAACGAAAACCATAATAGTTTTTATGACTTATGACACGCATTTATATGTTTTACAACTGATCAAACAAAGGACAGAAAGGAAATTTACTTACGTTTGTATCTTTTATCACAATTATTAGTGTGGACTTGTTTAGCTCTGAAACTCAATGCTAACGTCAGTTACAAATGCCGCATTATTGAACTAACTTTCACACGAGCTACATGAATGTGTAACATCAGACATTCAACTTATCTTCACGTGAGTTTCTTGAATGTGTAACATCAGACGTTGTAGTAATCTTCACGAGTTTCTTGAATGTGTAACATCAGAAATTTAACTAATCTTCCCGTGAATTACATGAATCAATCTCTGGTGTTACACATTCATGTAACTCACGTAAAGATTAGTGAAACCTCTGATGTTACACGTTCATGTAACTCAGGTAAAGGTTAGTTCAATCTCTGATGTTACACATTGATGTAACTCACGTAAAGATTAGTTCAATCTCTGGTGTTACACATTCATGTAACTCACGTAAAGATTAGTTAAATCTCTGATGTTACACATTCATGTAACTCAGGTGAAGGTTAGTTCAATCTCTGGTGTTATATATTGATATAACTCACGTAAAAATGAGTTCAACCTCCAATGTTACACATTCATGTAACTCAAGTGAAGATTAGTTCAACCTCTGATGTTACACATTCATGTAACTCAGGTGAAGGTTAGTTCAATTTCTGATGTTGCACATTAATGTAATGCATGTAAAGGTAAGTCCAATCATTGATGTTACACATTTATGTAACTCACGTAAAGATTAGTTCAATCTCTGATGTTACACATTCATGTAATTCACGGGAAGATTAGTTAAATCTCTGATGTTACACATTCACGTAATTCACGTGAAGAATACTTCAATGTCTGATGTAACACATTCAAGAAACTCGTGAAGATTATTTAAATCTCTGATGTCACACATTCAAGAAACTCGTGAAGATTATTTAAATCTCTGGTGTTACACATTCAAGAAACTCACGTGAAGATAAGTTGAATGTCTGATGTTACATATATATATATATCGAACTGATAATTGAGTATTTTTTACTTCGTGTATCTGTACACATTCAACATTTATAGCTGAGCCATAAACTCAATTGTTATCATTCGAAATTTCAGAGCAAACAGCAGTTTATATTATGATAACTCAGTGCGTATCCTGATTATTTCATTATAGTTATAGTTCAGAGCACAAGAGGCAAGATACTTTGTTGATATATATATATTCTTCATTTTATGAACAGGAGCATAAAAATTCCTGGAAAATTTTATTTAAAGCTTTGGATTCTATAAAGTATGTTGACTGAACAAGTTTAAACAGAAGTTTCTATACGTCTTATCTAATAAGAAACAAAATCAGTTATCATACAAACACGCAGGGAAGTTTTCTGTGTTTTGTTTTCTCTTATTGCAACTTTTTTATGCTATGATTTCATAAAGAAGAACTATAATCTCATTCATTAAGCATAATTATATGAACTAAGTGTTAAGATGACGAGATATCTTACACTAGGAGAAAGACAAAAGAAAAAGCTGGTTCACTGGTATTTTCGAGAGACAAGTTTACGTCAGATGCTCTCCACAAGTAACCAATCACCTATATGTTTATGCGGGGAAAAAAGCAACTGGTTAGCTCAAAGTTTTCGCAGGTTGAATAAAAAGAAAGATAACTTAAAAGACAAGGTTTGCTTTTAGTCGCATATAGTCGATATGCAATATGTATATTAATTAACAAAATAGCTTATAAAGTAATTTCATATTCAAAACTTTTTTTCTCTCTCTCTCAGTTTCATGGTTGTATTCTGTATAGTATCATTAAAACCTTTTTTTTCTCTGTTTCATGGTTGTATTCTGTATAGTATCATTAATCACTTAATGATTACGTGCAGGAGATATTTTTATTCATCTTTACAAATCCTCATGGTACAAGTAATGGTGGCACTGGCACTGATGAAGTTCTTATAACGGACGGACTATCTTAAATGTAAAAAATAATTCTCTCCAGACTTGTCCTGAGACATCACTGCTAACTGAAAGCTTGCTTATCACGTTTATCTACCTAACAATAAGCTACTGAATAATAAACAGATAATAGACATAAATGAATCTGCGTATTAGTTATCTCTGTTCGGATTCTGGCCCGCCATGGCCAGGTGGTTAGGTAGGCTCGACTCGCAATCTGAGGGTCGCGGGTTCGAGTCCCCGTCCCACCAAACATGCTCGCCCTTTCAGCCGTGGGGGCGTTATAATGTGACGGTTAATCCCACTATTCGTTGGTAAAAGAGTAGCCCAAGAGCTGGCGGTGGGTGGTGATGACTAGCTGCCTTCCCTCTAGTCTTACACTGCTAAATTAGGGACGGCTAGCGCAGATAGCCCTCTTGTAGATTTTCGCCAAATTCAAACAACACAAACAAATAAACTGTTCGGATTCGAAAATGCATTCGTCAACTGAGAAGGTCATTCCGGATGTCATGCAATTTTCTATCACCAAAATATAACACAGGATTTACATTGTGTGTTTTTTTTTCGATTATCTCGAATGCCGAAATTTTCTCTTTTCGTTAGTGCTATTCTTTTTTAACTGAAATAATATTGATTGCATTATTCCTAATTGAAATATTCAAGTCGCCTTTGTTAATTTGTTTGTTTGGAATTGAGCACAAAGCTACACAATGGGCTATCTGTGCTCTGCCCACCACGGGTATCGAAACCCGGTTTCTAGCGTTGTAAGTCCGCAGACGTACCGCTGTGCCATTGGGGGGGGGCGCCTTTGTTAATACAATAACTGAAGGTACCACTTAAAGAAGCAAACATCGTATAGACGACAATGTTAGATAATGTTCCCCTTCTTTCTTTTGCTATTATACCCCTAATGACGTCATTAAATACTAATTGTATACCCTGCTTTGTGGAAGATAATAAATGATTCAGTTAACTGATTAAGTACTTGCGCATTTAAATTCAAAGTAAAAGTTTATAAAAAAAAATGTGGAAATGTGTCCTATTTCTCGGGCAAAACTCCTAAAGCAGACTAGCTCGTGTACACTGTTAAACAATTTCCAGTTACCGTATCTAAAGTTATGGTAATTAAACCAGTGAACTCTGGGTGCTGAATGCTAACACACACAAATACTCACACATAATGGATTAACTTTATGGTAAGCTTCTATAATCATTTTGGTGTCAAAAGCTCGTGTCTCACGAACATTTAAATAGTTAACCATTTAGAATTTCTTCTGATAACGATATACATTTCTGGTGTATATGAACTGAGGTACTTTTTTATATAAAATAATAGTAAAAAAAAAGACTGGTCAAGATGCCATCAAAAATGGATAATATGATTAATGTATACCTTAAAATAAACCTATAAAATTTCATATTAGGGTTCGGTACTTTGTAGAATACGACGTATTTTTTTCTGAAATTCCTTAATAAAGTGTACACTGTTTCAGTTGTTCTCAAACGCGAAATATGAACACAGCCGTGGTTTTTTTTCGACAAGCTGCTGAGTGGAACTACTGATTTATAAGAAATACGAAACTGGAAATTAGCTTTGAAAACTGTATTTTCTTATCTATTATGTAAGCTTCGTTGTTGTGAACTTTTGTCAGAGCTTTAACAGAAGTATCGCGGACACTTCCTGCACTTGTATACAATCTAACCGATACTAGTTTAAAAGACGGTCAGTGAATGAACCCTAGATTGTCCAAACAGACCCTGTATCTTTATATTGGTTTGGTTTATTTCGTAAGTGAGCATTAATTTTTAAATAGTAAAATCTCTTGACAGCTAGCAAGACAAATCCACTATGAACACAGTCAATTGTGAGAATTATATACAATGACAGCTTTTAAGTTTGGCAAATCAAGGAAAACTTATTTTATCATCACTAATATCATATCTCCAAATAGTTTAATGTAATTGGATTATAACTGTGTTCAGTATTATCAGATACATTTCATTAGTAAACATATTAACTTACTGTAATAATGAGAACACTAAGGTTTTTACGTAGCACTATTTTTAACTCTTCGTGGGAAATATTTGTAATCTCGTGCCAGAAAATTCAATATGTTTAACATGTAGCATATATATATATATATATAGGAAGGAGTTATTCCTCTTTTAACATACATCAAATATTGGTAATTATATATGTAGAGAGGGAAAGATAGTGAGGATGAGAGACAGCTAGAATAACATATTCTCATTCATTCTGTGTCCGTTAAGCAACAACATGCAGTTTCTATAAGATTTAATACACTTTAATAAAGAGTAAGTGCTTACAATGTTCACAGTGACAACAGTGTAGAAATGAGTTAAACTCAAAGAGTGAATAGCATCGAAATTAGCTTGTTAAATACATGCGTAGTTGAAAAACGTTTAATAGTATTTCAGGTAGGTATCGTGAGAGAAAGCCAAATTAAGGCTTTTATCTAAGCAATGAATGGAAATGGGGGGATGTAAAAGAGCAGCTGGTTCCTGTTTACTTTCAAAGAACCAAAACCTTAATGTACAGAACATAACGTACTCTCATACTTCACGCCAGAAACATCAAGTGGGTTTTATAGATACAATTTGAATCAGTAGTACGATCTATATACGAATTAGCTCGAAATATTTTCAACACACGAAGAAGTGAAATTATCAATCAGTAATTATCAGTTGTAATTATCAATCGGTAATATTTAAAAATACAGTAAATATCTCTTTTTTAAGGTTTTTGTTATTATTATTATTTATTAATTAAACAAAAATAACCTTCGTATGAATTTGAAAATATTTTATTGTTTTCCATAGTGAATTAAACTACTATATACACTAAACTACTATGTATATTATACTATTATATACATTAAACTAATATATATATTATACTATTATATACGTTAAACTACTATATACATTAAAATACTATAAATATATATTATGCTATTATATATACATTAAACTACTATATATA
>NW_013666862.1:276010-291313 GCF_000517525.1 Limulus polyphemus | reverse complement strand
TATATTATGCTATTATATATACATTAAACTACTATATATATTATACTATTATATACATTAAACTACTATATATATTCAACTAATATACATATACATTAAACTACTATATATATTCAACTAATATATATATACATTAAACTACTATATATATTATACTATTATATACATTAAACTACTATATACATTAAACTAATATATATATATTATACTATTATATACGTTAAACTACTATATATATTATACTATTATATACATTAAACTACTATATATATATATTATACTATTATATACATTAAACTATTATATACATTAATCTACTATATACATTAAACTACTATATATATTAAACTACTATATACATTAAACTAATATATACATTAATCTACTATATACATTAAACTACTATATAAATATTAACCTACTATATATACATTAAACTAATATATACATTAATCTACTATATACATTAAACTATTATATAAATATTAAACTACTATATACATTAAACTACTATATACATTAAACTACTACATACATTAAGCTACTATATACATTAAACTAGTATATACATTAAACAACTATATACATTAAACTATTATATATATTAAACTACTATATACATTAAACTAATATATACATTAATCTACTATATACATTAAACTACTACATACATTAAACTACTATATACATTAATCTACGATATACATTAAAGTACTACATACAACAGGTATTCACAGTATTGGTATTTGCACATTGCTTTTTAATTCATATCACACAACCTGAACATAGAAGTAACAGTTTTAAAAAAAGATATTTCATGTCTGTTTTGCAGTCTGTGTGAAACAGTTGTTTTAATAAAAAAAATGTATACTTTCTTTGTGTATCGTAATAGATGATAAGAAAGATGGCTGTCTACTGCACAGTCTCACAACGTAAAAATAAAGCTTAACATCATCTACCCCTTGCTACAAAGATCTATGTTTTATAAATTGATGAGTTATATTAAGAATATTGCTTGGATATGGCTACAAGGATATGTTTGTTAATGATTTCAAATTTTAAAATTACTCATTTGACATTAAAAGTTGGGTAGTTTGTGTAAAAATGGGCATCTTTTTAACAAGGTACTAGAAACTTTATTACAAAATATGGTTGAGGTTATGAGAATTATTCTGCTGTGGACTGCAGTTTCGCCCATTCAAGATTCATCAGCACAGCGTGGGTCATCAAACCAAATAAATACAGTTAGGCCTCTTATAATGGTGATGTGTATATAATATTTACGGTATTTTAAAGTGATTTTTAACACCCCTATACAATAACCCCAATTAATTTAGATGTGCGAATAAGATCATGCCATTGACCCTAATATATTATAGTTATTAAACAATTGGTCCAAGTTACTGTGATCCCTAAGGGGTTTGCTTTGGTTTCAAACACAAAGATGCACAATAAAATGATTGCGTTGTCCTTATCATTTTATCATTATAAGCCCTCAAGCTTACCCCCCTAAGGGATAAATGCTTAGCCTATTCAGCAAAATATTTTGAGTTAGAAATATTACAAAGTAAGCTCAACCTATGTTGACCAGGGATGTAACCAGGGATGTAAGAATATAGGGACTGTTTTTCTTATGGTAACGTTCTGAAATATACTAAAACACAAATGTTATTATGTAATATACAGCTAGAAGTAACGGCTATCAATACAACTAGATAGCTGGTAATTACGAGTTTTGGTTTTGGTTTCCTCTATGTCATATGCGAAACATGAAACAGAAAAACAAGCAAAGTATGAGAATTAACCTGAATTGGAAGCCGTATAAATGCCAATGTAAATAAAGGTGGCGCTGCTTAAAAATGTATGCCTAAAGTTCTATGTAGTAACTCTCACTTCAACACCTTCTATGATGATTGAACCCACTCGTTCATTGAAATTATATCTATGTAACGAGAACTTCTTTTGTTGCTAAATTTCCCTGAGAATACATACTTAGATATTAATTTTCCTAAAAATACATACTTAGATATAAATTTCCCTGAGAATACTTACTTAGATATAAATTTCCCTGAGAATACATACTTAGATATTAATTTTCCTGAGAATACGTACTTCGATATTAATTTCCCTGAGAATACGTACTTAGATATTAATTTCCCTGAGAATACATACTTAGATATAAATTTCCCTGAGAATACTTACTTAGATATAAATTTCCCTGAGAATACATACTTAGATATTAATTTCCCTGAGAATACTTACTTGGATATTAATTTCCATGAGAATACTTACTTAGATATAAATTTCCCTGAGAATACTTACTTGTTTTCTCAGTTACTTCAACGACAACATCGTCATAACATGTGTTTGTCATTATAAGAAAAAACTTAAATATCGACTTACGACAATTTAATTTCTACTGCTGGCCAGTGGCGTCTTTAACTTCGGCGCAATCGGGGCAACGCATCGACGAGCCCCTCATATTGCGGGACCCCAAAGTAATGCAAAAAAAAACCTTATAAATTTCTATACTTATAGCTGATCAGTACCGACGGGTCGACTAAGAAAGTTGCACCGAGTAGTTTGAAATGTTAAGAACGCCCCTGCTTCTGTTTTTTTTTTCGTTCTATCGTTAAAAATCACATTTGTCCTGTAAATCTGTTGTAATTGTATATGCCAAGCTTTAATACAAAATATCAAACTTTTGTTCATACTCAGGTCAGGAGACTTCAATTTTGTCTTGACGTTTTATGCAACAGCAAGGATAACTAGGGGCATAATCCAAGAGTTCAAAACCTACAGATATCATGCAGACTAAAACTATAAACCAAGATAACCAGGTAAGTGAACTTTATGTCAAAGAATCAAGAATATGTTAAACACGTTAAACAAATCATACGTTTTATTTTACATAGTTTAAATTTCAAAATTATATTACTTATTTTACATAGTTTAATTTGAACAATAATGTTACTTATTTTACACAGTTTAAGTTGAACAATAATGTTACCTTTTTTACATAGTTTAATTTGAACAATAATGCTACTTTTTTACATAGTTTAATTTGAACAATAATGTTACCTTTTTACATAGTTTAATTTGAACAATAATGTTACCTTTTTACATAGTTTAATTTGAACAATAATGTTACCTTTTTTACTTAGTTTAATTTGAACAATTATGTTACTTTTTTAAATAGTTTAATTTGAACAATAATGTTATCTTTTTACATAGTTTAATTTGAACAATAATGTTACCTTTTTACATAGTTTAATTTGAACAATTATGTTACCTTTTTACATAGTTTAATTTGAACAATAATGTTACCTTTTTACATAGTTTCGTGTTGAAAATGATATCCCATATAAATTAAAGATAATGGTACCAATAATAAATGGTTCAATATATATAGTTGAATGAGAAAGTTGGATAATATTTTTTTATATATACAATGTATTTATTTTGAGGCAAACAGCTCATTAGATCAGTATCAGCCTGAAGGAAATATTTCGCAGTGATAAGCAGTATAATAATTAACCATTGTGAAAAAAAAAACACTTGAAAAAATTGTTTCTGTCTCTTATTCTCGAATTATCATTACCTTTCAAAATTCTCGTCTTTTGTTTATGGCTTAGCAAATATTTTTTTTTAATCTTCATCTTGAGTTTTTGACTTATGTAGATGAATATTCATCGTGTAAAGGACAATATATAATTACAAAACAGGCACTTAAAACATGACTTACGTGAAACGTAATTAGTTGTCGTTTCCTACTCTGTATTCCATCAAATATAATTGAAATTAGTGAAAATATGTAACTGAAGACTATTTTACTTGAGATATGTGTATACATTACAGTATTTACATTAAAAAGGTCTACGAAAGATCGTCACAAATGTCAATATATTGTTGATTGTAAATGAATTGAATATAAAAATGTGTTCTATTAAGTACTTCAATAATATTGTAGTTACTTTTGTCACTAACTTCGTTTAGACACGTTGAACGTAATTTCAATGTCAACTACTCCAAAGCACTCGTTATAGATCGGCAGCATTCTCCAAAAACATAAGTTAAAAATAAAGAAGTTAAGATCTAAATAATAGCTTTGTATGTTGATGGCAATATCTAGTAATTTCAGACCCAAATCAATATAATATTTTGTAAATTATAAATAATAATTTGGTGCCATATTTAAAAATCGTTAACTACTTTATGGCTATCGTGTGACACCAATGCCCCCCAGTGCCGCAGCGGTAAATCTACGGACTTATATCGTTAGAAATCGGGTTTCGATACCTGTGGTGGGCAGAGCACGGATAGCCCATTGTGTAGCTTTGTGTTTAACTACAAACAAACAGAAGTGACACCAAACATACATATTTTGTATTCCGTAGACGTCTGGATACCAAAAAAGAATCGAATCAAACAAACGCCTGAAGCGACGACATCAAACCACCCGACTGTAAATTCATCGTCGTAAAGTTACTATTCTAAACTAGTTCCCTTAAATTAAAATTGATTATAAGATCATTTTCGAAACAATAACTTTAAATGAATCAATATTTTAATGACTGGGTCAAATTTCTGACTAAAAATATCTTATCTTTCTTTAATCGCAGAAACGAGTAACTCATTTTATTACAGATTGTGTAGTGCCTTCAGTTGTCCCCCCCCCCAGTGGCACAATGGTATGTCTGCGGGTTTCCAACGCTAGAAACCAGGTTTCGATACCTGTGGTGGGCAGAGCACAGATAGGCCATTGTGCAGCTCTGTGCTTAACTACAAACAAATAAACAAAGAGTTGTTCTTTAAATCTGTCCTGAATCGGTTCTGATCGTCTGTGTTGAGTAGAAGGCTTCATGATAGGCTATCTGTGATCGGTTCTGATCGTCTGTGTTGAGTAGAAGGCTTCATAGTAAGCTATCTGTGATTGGTTCTGATCATCTGTGTTGAGTAGAAGGCTTTATAATAGACTATCTGTGATTAGATCTGATCGTTTCTGTTGAGTAGAAGGCTTTATAATATACTATATCCTATTGGATCTGATCGTTTCTGTTGAGTAGAAGGCTTCATAATAGTTTATCTGTGATAAGTCCTCAGACTTACGCTGAGCCACCGGGAGTGTGTGGAGATGGAGCGGTCCTGGCTGCAACTATAAAGTTTGTTTGTTTGCTTTCCTGAACAGCATCTTATGCACACAATGGGATAAGAACTCGTCTCTAATTTTTAATTGCAGGAGAGAAGGAAGAAAACTAGTCGGTAGCACCCGCCATCTCAAGCAGCTACTCTAATAGGAAAACTAGGTTGGCTCTTACCCTTATAACGCACTCGCAGCTGCAAGTGCATAGCATATATCGTAGCACCACAACTAGAATCTAAAACCCACGGAGTCCCAGCATCTCTAGGGCCGACGATCTTGAAATTCACGACTTTGCTATTCTACATTGTGCATTGCAGAGCACGTGATAGATATTTCATATATTAAATTTCTTATCGTACGTTTAAAATTACTTTACTTAACCTGTCTGTTTTGATGTTTTGATTGTTAGGAATAATCTTTAACTGGAACAGGGTTTTGAAATTAGTTGGATATATAAAGTGGGCTATTATTATAAACACAGTTTTCTTAATGCTATGGTTGATTAAACGGACATTTTGAGTAGTTTATTGGTTAACAGTTATAATTTCAGACATGTATGTATACAAGATTACAACTTTTGTTGCTATTTTGACGTCCTTTGTTACTTGAGACTAATATGTATACAATACTACAACTTTTGTTACTTTATTGACGCCCTTTGTTACTTGAGACTAACATGTATACAAGACTACAACTTTTGTTACTTTAATGACGCCCTTTGTTACTTGAGACTAACATGTATACAAGACTACAACTTTTGTTGCTCTTTTGACGTCCTTTGTTACTTGAGACTAACACGTATACAAGACTACAACTTTTGTTACTTTATTGACGATGTTAGTCTCAAGTAACAAAGGGCGTCAATAAAGTAACAAAAGTTGTA
Organism: Limulus polyphemus; assembly: GCF_000517525.1. Taxonomy (NCBI): domain Eukaryota; kingdom Metazoa; phylum Arthropoda; class Merostomata; order Xiphosura; family Limulidae; genus Limulus; species Limulus polyphemus. Next base: position 285,287 of record NW_013666862.1, on the reverse strand, counting down.
GTCTTGTATACATGTTAGTCTCAATTAACAAAGGGCGTCAATAAAGTAACAAAAGTTGTAGTCTTGTATACGTGTTAGTCTCAAGTAACAAAGGGGTATACAAGACTACAACTTTTGTTACTTTATTGACGCCCTTTGTTAATTGAGACTAACATGTATACAAGACTACAACTTTTGTTACTTTATTGACGCCCTTTGTTACTTGAGACTAACATGCATACAAGACTACAACTTTTGTTACTTTATTGACGCCCTTTGTTACTTGAGACTAACATGCATACAAGACAACAACTTTTGTTACTTTATTGACGCTCTTTGTTACTTGAGACTAACATGCATACAAGACAACAACTTTTGTTACTTTATTGACGCCCTTTGTTACTTAAGACTAGTTTTGTTGGTGATTTGTAAAAGTAAAACAGACTAGTTACTGCTCATAAGTAACTGCTATTTTATTTCTGCCACGTAGTCGTTTACTGTTATTGTTGTTATAAGTGATTTGCTATGTAATCCTACATGCTGTGATTATAGTTTTCTTATTATAAATATAAATATAGGACAGTAAAATAAAAAGGGTTAAAAACGATGGCAGGAAGCCTAAACTTCGGTACTGTAAACTATCTGGAGAAGTAATTCATTTCTATATAACTAACATGAGATTTGTTTTAAGATAGCTAAGAAATAATGTTATATTTGATTTGTAAATATAAAAGAAAGTTATATCTCTGATGAAAAAGTTTTATAAGTCAGGGTACTTATAAATGTAGAGGTGAAATAATTAACTTTAAAAGCCTGTTTATTCGGTACAATATATAACGGGAGGAGAACGGTGCATTTTTCTTGATAATTAGAGGCAACGTGAAATCTGTTCCGATCCATATAGCTATAAAGTTGAAAAACTCACGATGCAAGGATATTACGGGCGTTGGCTATTAGTATCCTTTAAATGCGGACAGTACGATACAAAGTTGACCCAGTTAACTTATAACTGCAAGGTAAGAACGTGCCTCAAAAAATTTTAGAATTAGGCCAAAGAGCTATGATTTTAACTATTACGTAGGATTAATACCATGTACGATGGAAGTTGTAAGTTGATGTCTTAGATTGATACACTAACAATACTTTTTTACGCAGGATTAATACCAGGTACGATGGAAGTTGTAAGTTGATGTCTTAGATTTATACACTAACAATACTTTTTTTACGCAGGATTAATACCAGGTACGATGGAAGTTGTAAGTTGATGTCTTAGATTGATACACTAACAATACTTTTTTACGCAGGATTAATACTAGATACGATGGAAGTTGTAAGTTGATGTCTTAGATTTATACACTAACAATACTTTTAATTATCGCCTAACTTGGAAGGAGATATTCGGTAATACTAAAAATAGGAGAAAAGGTAAAAAAAAATTATTCCTGTTCTAGAAATATTTTACTTTTTCTTTATTTTTGAAGTACATAAAGTAACATGATTAATAAGTAGCGTTAGAGTTTTCCTAATAGTAGGGAGTATAGTAATGTAATATATGTCTAAAACTCCACATGTGGGAAACATTATTATGGGAGTATAGAAGTAGAGAAGCTTGTTTGTCTAGTTACAAATGAATTAGAAACCACGATGTACGTTTAAGGGACGCAGGTGGATTTAATCTTGAATATATATCGTCATTAACAAGTCTGTTTATCGCTAAACCTGCTATCTGAAGACGACTTCTTGAATTCTAATTGATTGAAGTCTGTAAATGACTTAAGTTCTCTGAAGATAAAAAAAAGAAAACTACGTGTTAGTTGCAGAGAAACAATGCATTAAGAATTGTAGTTGGTTGAAGTTGTTTTAAATTTTGAACATCAGTGTATTATGAAATGAGCTCAGTAAAATATATAAGGTTGTATTCTTGAGAGTTAATATTTGGCAGATTATGCCAACTAGATGTAGAAATTAACTAAGAAATGATCAAATGGTGTGTTGAAAGCCCAAAATAACTTGTCTTGAAAGTTTCCATCACCTGTGAAGAGAAAATACCTATAGACAAATGTTTTTATGTCATTCGGTTGGATAGCTTTCGAACTCATCAAAAATTTGTGAGCCAGAAAATCATCTTGAAATCTGTCAAATTGACACTAATAATATTAAACATTGATAAATGTATAATTTCAGTATCCCAAGGTTACACTTGCACGCCAAATATAATTTTAAGAAGTGCCCAATATCCAAATGATACAATTATGCGATGTTAGGTATACTCCTGAATGTCATTTTTTTAGATATTCGGCAGCTGTTAAAGCAAGTAAATTATGTTTTTAAACATTAATTTTAATTCAAAATACAAGCATTTCTGAAAGAAGTAATAGAATGACATTTGCATGTGTTATTCTATTTTTCAATCAAGTTAAAAGTTAAATGGACTTTCTCGTGGTTGTTCTCTTTAGTCACGTAAAATCAATCGTCAGTTAGCAAACCAATTCTTCACAGAGCCAGTCTTATCTGTAGTATTTTCATATCTTTAGGGGTTTGCTGCAGCTAAACAAAAACAACCATAAAACATGATAAAGCCAGCTAACTGCCTTATGAGGGAATTTAAACATAGGTTTTCTTCAAACTAGCTGCTTTATGAGTGAATTTCGACATAGGTTTTCTTCAAATCAGCTGCTTTATGAGTGAATTTCAACATAGTTTTTCTTCAAACTAGCCGCTTTATGAGTGAATTTCAACATAGGTTTCTTCAAACTAGCAGAATGAACTATAGATTTAGACCATATCTGTGTTATTTAAAAGATGGAATATCTGCGATTGGTCTATTTATACATCATTAAATTCGTCACATTTTACCAGTATACTTATTGAAAATATATACTTCGTCATTTCTAGCCTTAATTAACTAACGCACTTGTAGTTTTTATTAATTGTTTGTTTGTTTGAAGTTAAGCACAATGGGCTATCTTTGCTTTGCCCACCACGGGTATCGAAACCCGGTTTCTAGCGTTGTAAGTCCCAAATATATAGTAATATTATCTTAAACATAGTCATATAAAGTTGCCATCATGAAACGTGAACAAAATTTTCAATTTTACCAAAATAAGTTAACAACTAATCAATTCCAACAAGTTTGATTTAGAAGGACATAAAAAACAAAGAAAACGAGAGACATTAAATAATCTATAAATCTCCTGCTTAATCAGAAAAAAAGAATAGTAATGAAGAACTCATAAAGCAACTAGTTTGAAGAAACCTATGTTAAAATTCACTCATAAGGCGGATCTACAGTGGAATGAGCTATAGATTTAGACTATATCTGTGTTAAAATATCTACAGTACTATATATTTGTGTTAAAATATCTACAGTGGAATGAGCTATAGATTTAGACTATATCTGTGTTAAAATATCTACAGCAGAATGAACTATAGATTTATTAAATCTATAGCTCATTCCACTGTTGATATTTTAACACAGATATAGTCTAAATCTATAGCTCATTCCACTGTTGATATTTTAACACAGATATAGTCTAAATCTATAGCTCATTCCACTGTTGATATTTTAACACAGATATAGTCTAAATCTATAGCTCATTCCACTATAGATATTTTAACACAGATATAGTCTAAATATATAGCTCATTCCACTGTAGATATTTTAACACAGATATAGTCTAAATATATAGCTCATTCCACTGTAGATATTTTGTCACATAGAAATTCAGACATTTTTTGTTTGTTTTTCTTGAATTTCGCGCAATACTACTCGAGTGTTATCTGCGCTAGCCGTCAGTAATATAGATCCGATTATATTTGCTTATGTTTTGAATTTAGAATGCTACACTCTTTTATAAATTTCACAAGAATGTTTCTTGTGAAATGATGCTATTTTGCGATACTCTAAAGGTAATTTTTATTTCTTGTATTTAATAATATTGGAAAACAAAAGTATATAGATCAACTTGGGGTACTTGTACCACCCAGAAAGAGACCCGCAAGAATATGTACCCTATCTGCGATACGAAAAGTGCAGCATCCTGTCATAGGCGAGCCATGAACTCAGAGGCCAGTGGTAAAAGAAGTCCCATGAAACAGTACACAACTGATACGTCTATGTTGTAGAGTATGAATGAACATATATATTTGTTTGTTTTGTTAAATTTAGTGCAAAACTACTCGAAGGCTATTTTGAAGTGATGGATCAGAGGAGAGGCAGCTAACCAACACCGCCAAATATTGGGCTACTCTTATTCAGTAGTACGATTGACCATCACACTATAACGTCCTCACGACTGAACGGACGAGTTTGTTTGGTAATTGGATTCGAACCCGCAATCCACTGAGTGCGAGTCAAGCGTCCTAACCACCATAAAAGCGTATTCTCCTATTGTTTTAATATTAAAATGCTGTTTTTATTCCGTTGCTCCCAGTGGCTCAGCGGCAAGTCTCAAGGCTTATAACGCCAAAATTCTGGTTTCAATACCCGTGTTGGCCACAGCTGAGGTACACCATTGTGTTGTTTTCTGCTTAACAACAAACAAATAAATTTATTGCGATGATATACAATTCTATCGGATTTAATAAAAATATAATCAACATTTTAAAACTTTGATTGCATTGAACTGAAGTTTAGATGGCTTGGAAATAACGAGGATTTTATGTATGTGATATCATTTATGTTCTTGTCTTATGGATTGAGTATTACGATTCTCAGTTGATGGTGCATCACCAACATACTGATGGCTAATTATTGGAAAGAATATGAGTTTGAGTGCATTAGTATATATTTTGTATTTTAGGTCATAGTGTTATCTATATTACCAGTCATAAATTAAGAAGCTCGTTTGAAACACCTGCCCACTCATTGTATTGCGTCTAAAGAAACTTGATAACTTATCGACAATCCATGGTGAATGAGTATGAAACACATTAATGTAAAATCCAGCTTTAACATGCCTCGTGAAGTTTCAAACGCGATAAGCCCAACGAAAGAAAAATTAGCCTGACGAAACTAATTTACATTCAACAGGTTGTTAGATATGCTTAAAAGATAAAAAAAGGAAACAAAGATAAATACAACCACTTTCAAAATTTTCTTACCGATCCGACAACACTTTATAACTTGGTAATAATACCAAAGCTACTGATAAGGCTTTTACCCCTATATAGTGTTATCAAAAGTAGTATTTAGAATTGATAATATACAGTAAAACGTTTCTTTAACTCATTTTAGTTTATAGAACGAAGTTTACTCGCTATAGAGAGATATAACGTCTCTTGGATTAGTTGTTTACATTAGTTCATCGTTTAGGGCTAAATTTACAAAACTTGAAATGAGGGATGACTTATATGCAAATGTAATGGTTTGATCATTTGCCATAAAATGATAAATCAAAATAATAAAAATATTAAGAAGCTAGCAGAGTGTTCATGTAGCATTAATTGACTCGGTTTTAAAGTACTTATATGTGACCATATTTACTGAGTTTTCAGTGTATTGTCTCTTATCCGTCTGTTTTTCTCTGAGGGCCTGCCATGGCCTGCTGGTTAGAGCGCGCGAATCGCAATCTGCGAATCGCGAAGTCGAATCCCATCATCGGACATTCTTGCCCTTTGAGCCGTGGGGGGCATTATAATTTGACATTCAATCCCATTATTCGATCAGAGTAGCCTAAGAGTTGGGGGGTGTATGGCGTCGACTTATCGAATTTCGTCTAGTCCTGCAAAGTGTATGGCGCAACTATGACTATCGGGGCATATAAATTATACCTAAAAGTGCGAATTTAAAAATGCAGAAGTTTTAAAAACTGCCGAACAAATATTAATACTATGAAGTAATATAGTAACAACAATCAGGCATGAAAAAAATGACATGTACAGTATATATATATTAAATAGGCTAAACGAGGTGCAGCAAAACGTGTGCGTAGAAAGGGGATGCCCTAATAACAGCTCCTCCAGTCTATCACTTCTAAATTAGGAACGGTTAGCGTTCATAGCCCTCGATTAGCTTGGCGCGAAATTCAACAAACAAAAACAGTGGTTTTTCTCTATTTCAAAAGTTTCGGGCAAACACTATTACAGTTTTAATCAGTTATCGTCGAAAAGTTTAAAACATTCAGAAGAAAAGTATTTGTGGACTTAAAATGCATTCCAAATATCACGCACCACGGAGAAAGGTTTTAGTCATCTTAAGCATTGGATTATATGCAGGTGAACCAGAGTCATGCTGCTAATCCAAGATAATTCTCTATAACTACCAAATCAATCTTACAATACTCCGAATTAAAGTGAGTGGTAAAATATATGAAAACTAGCTAAAAACAAATGGCATGTAAGATTTTTGTGTATGTATGTGTCTGTTAAGAACTGTTTGAAATAGGTGTTCTCAAATTGTTCGTTGCGGTCCCATGCGGATCACGGGAGACACTAAAGGGGATTGCGAAGGAGTTGATAAGATGCAACGAATCTCTTTGAACTTCTTTGGGGGAGGGCTGGTGTGTTCTCAAATTGTTCGTTGCGGCCCCATGCGGATCACGGGAGACACTAAAGGGGGTTGCGAAGGAGTTGATAAGACGCAACGAATCTCTTTGAACTTCTTTGGGGGAGGGCTGGTGTGTTCTCAAATTGTTCGTTGCGGCCCCATGCGGGTCGCGGGAGACACCAAAGGGGGTTGCGAAGGAGTTGATAAGACGCAACGAATCTCTTTGAAGTTCTTTGGAGGAGGGGGAGAGCTGTTCATTCTGATGTGTTTAAAGTGGTTAGTTCATCTTCTAAACCTCTTGGCTGTCTGACTGTACTACATAGAAAGCATTCCCTTCTCCTCTCCCTCCTTCATTTCAGTTCGTTTCAGATTTTCGCTCAAAGCTGTATTGTGTGTATAATCGTCCCTAATTTTAAAATGACAGACTAGAGGAAAGGACAGTTAGCCAAAATCGTCCATCGCCAACTCATAAGCTACTGTAGTCGAATAGTCGGATTTGACAGTCACTCTTGAGGCGTATGCACGGCCCAAGAGTGCGGAGCGTGTTTCTGGGGTATCACGATGAGAATACTAAATTCTTGGATTTGTATTGCGGGACATACTAGCAATATAACATACTAGCCAGATAACCACCCTTCTCCTTTCTCTTTGTTATTATTACCCCCGCCAACGAAGGTGGACGGAGGTTATGTTTTCACCCCTGTGTGTGTTTGTTTGAGTGTTTGTCAGCAAGGTTTCTCGCAAACAGCTGAATGTATTTGGATGAAAGTTGGTATACATTTGGACTATGATCTAACTTAGAAGTTATTAGTTTTTTGGAAGGTAAGGATCACAACAAGATCACGAAAATCCAAAAAATCGTATTTGTTAAAATGGGGACAGATTTTTCACACTACTTTTTCTCTATAACTTGGTAAAAAATTATCAGATTTTTTTTTAAAACTTGGTAGACATATGTAGAATATTATTCCTCACTGTCCTGCCAAACGTGGTCGGTGTCCGTAGATAAAGATGGACATACGGACATATTTGAATATGATCAACGTAGCGTGGAGGAGGTATGCGCTCTACTGAGTGTCCCTCAAGTTTTCCATGTTTTGTGATTGAGTGTTTTAAAGTAACGATATGACTTAGAAATACAAGTTATGTTTAGAACTGCATTATTGTACTAGCATTTTTCTGTGTGTGTGTTTTTTGTTGTTGTTTCTTTGTTTATAATGGTAGATATCATCTGAAAAATGAGGTAGGTGTTTTAAATGTTCATTCTCATAAAAGGGGGTCCTGGTTTGAAAACGTTTGAGAATCCCTGTTCTTGAACTAAAAACCAACATTCCAAGCTTTGTGAAAAGGTTGAGAAGCAGACAGAAAACTAATTAAAAGTTTTAAAGATTATACATCGAAGGTCAACGATATGGAATGTAAGATTTTCACATCCAAATATTTTTATAACTATTTGATCTGGGAACAATGTTTGATAGAGAAATCAATCATTTGGTTTTTGCCAAGTACAGTTGATGTGTTCTTTGCCTCTCCAAAATACAGGTGATGTATTGTTTCTCTCCAGAATGCAAATGATGTATCATCTGTGTTGTTTGTCTCTCCAGAATACAGTGATGTGTTATTTGTCTGTTAAGAATACAAATGATGGGTTGTTTGTCTCTCCAGAATACAGATGATGTGTTGTTTGTCTCTCCAGAATACAAATGATGTGTTGTTTGTCTCTTCAGAATACAAATGCTGTTTTGTTTGTTTCTCCAGAATACAAATGATGTGTTGTTTGTCTCTTCAGAATACAGATGCTGTTTTGTTTGTCTCTCCAGAATACAGATGATGTGTTGTTTGTCTCTCCAGAATACAGATGATGTGTTGTTTGTCTCTCCAGAATACAAATGATGTGTTGTTTGTCTCTTCAGAATACAGATGCTGTTTTGTTTGTTTCTCCAGAATACAGATCATGTGTTGTTTGTCTTGATCTCAGTATAGCTCTGGTTGCAACAATGTTATAGAGTAATACAAACATTAGTTGACCAGGTAACAATAATGTAGAATGAAGTCTAAAAGAATAATACTGTTGGTCTTCCAGAAATAAAATATAAATCAAAATGCACTCGATTCAGAGAAGGAGAATTTTAGGATTAACTGCTGAAGCGCGTGTTCACGACACCCAGATTCTTGAATTTCAGCAGTTGATCAAGGATTGGTCTGCTCTTATCTGAACGTTATTACATTACAACACCTAATCGATTTAAATTTCTACCGATAAAATATGAGTAAAGACTTTAACAAACTGAATTAATTGATAAGAATGTGAAAAGTAAAGTGTTCATCTTGAATTATTTTGATTTCCTATTTAGTTACTTATGAAACTTTTGTAATCTTTGGGATGTGGCTTGCCTGGTATTTAATTTTTGGTTCTATCATAGTATAAAACTATTTAGTATTATTATATGAATAGTGTTAAACATTTTTAAAGTCATTCTTGTGTAACGTATCATTCGTTTTATGCGATATTAATATTTAATTTTTTGATCAAACCCAGTATCCCTAAAGGTGTGAAAGAGATTAAAAACTGATCAGACTTAAGTGTCATAAAATAAAAAATAGGGGATAAAAAAGCTTATAAAGTGAAACTGTTCATCCTCGTCAGGATATAAAAAACACTCTAATAACTGATAAAGTTTTTTGTTAAATGGTAGACATAGAGCTCGTTGTATTGCTCACTAGGCCCGGCATGGCCAGGTGGTTAGGGCACTCGACTCGCAGTCTGAGGGTCGCGGGTTCGAAACATGCTCGCCCTTTCAGCCGTGGGGG
>NW_013666862.1:272488-275030 GCF_000517525.1 Limulus polyphemus | reverse complement strand
CAAACAAACAAACAAACAATTGCTCACTAGCAGTCGTTGTGCTGTTTCTAATTTTGGGAGGTAACTATTCAAACGTTGTATTCCTCAAGAACGTCAAATCAGGGTACGAAATGTAGAAAATAACCTAATAAAGACTCATGAGAGAAGTTTTATCGACAGAAACATTTCCAAGAAAAGTCTAAACCATAATAATTCTATACATATGTTCATAATAATAAAAACAAAAATCTGACAGTATCAGACTTTGTTATTAAGGCCATTTTTTAGTTTCTTGTAACTGACTATTTAAAGAAATAATGTTTTATTTTCTGATATTATTTTCCTCTAAAGATTAGATTAGTTAAGGTGCCATCTTTTCCAGAACGTGAGATCTTGCGTGAATCGCGTAACGAACGCACGAGTGTAATCTGGGCTGGCGCATGTCACTTTTTTCATTTTGAAGGAGTTATCCAGATAACTCACTACAAAGTCTTTATGTTCGGATCGAAGAGCTTTCCGACTAAATAAGATGAAAACTTCACGTTTTGAATTTCTATTTAGAACCGAAAACAAACAATAACTTTCATTATGGGACTTTATCCTTTCCAAAATCCCTAGCTTACCTATACATAGAGAAGGCAAAGAAAATATTGCATGGAGACCAACGGGCATTTCATAGCGTGATTACTCTACAGACTGTGTGACTGATTAATAACTGTAAGGTACATTTAAAGGGATTATTATTTGCTGCCGTATGAAAAACGTCTCTAACATTATTCAGTGTTAGAATTATTGTTAAATATGTGCCACATGTTGCGTGACACATAGGTTTTTTAACAGCAAAGAGAGGCCGTTTTGTAACTTCTGCACGCAAGTCTGTCTTTTTGCATCTTTACAGCAGGAACAATCTGTATGCAGCAACCAATATATCGTTTCAGTGAGGTCTATTGGCTTGTTGACAGAAATTTGCTATAAGCCACCTGGAGAGAAAGATTTCACTAAAACATAACACAAACTGCATATGCTCGCGTGTGATTTTGTTTTACCTAAAGGTATATTAGCATATGCATGTAAGAGATCACGTATTTTACGATACGAAGAGGTGTGTGTATTAAATATTTAACAATGCAATAAATAATTTGTAAAACCTGTATGTACTATGTTATCCTTTTCAACTGCGTTTCGTCCGGCATGGCCAGATGGTTAGGGTGCTCGACTCGCAATCTGAGGGTCGCGGGTTCGAATCCCCATCCCACCAAACTTGCTCGCCCTTTCAGCCATGGGGGCGTTATAATGTGATGGTCAATCCCACTATTCCTTGGTAGAAGAGTAGCCCAAGAGTTGGCGGTGGGTGGTGATGAGTAGCTGCCTTCCCTCTAGTCTTACACTGCTAAATTAGGGACGGCTAGCACAGATAGCCCTCGTGTAGCTTTGCGCGAAATTCAAAACAAACATAATGCCTGCAAGAAAGTTTAAATGGCGTGCTTGAAAATGATAGAATAAGGAAAATTCAAGGGTAGGGAATGATAACTACCGCTAATGTTTTGCGGGTCGCGGCTAGTATCAATTATTATGGATAAAAGATGCAGCACCTAATAGGACTTTTGAGATAAACTTGTGTTTGTATGAATTTGTTATTTTTATGTGCTTTAAATGTCATTTTAGGGAATTTGACCGTCACTCTTAAAGCGTACTCTTTCTTTAAAGTGTGGGAAGCAATTTTGTGTGTGTGTGTGTAGTTACGGGACGCGCCATGGTCTGGCAAGCTAGCCGCTAGCCCCGAGATTAGCAAAGTCAAAGGCAATCCTTCAAAAACATATAATACTAACTCCAGTAGTAAAATTCCATAACAGGCTCGAACCTGAGTTGCAGGTTAAAAAGAAATAAAAGCATGTCTTTCGAAATTACATTTCCAATATGGAATATTTTGTCAACGCACAGAAGCAGTTAGTGAGAAATAATCCCTTTCTGTACATACCTATACAACTGCATGATAGTCAAAATAATAAATATTTGAAATATATATATATGTATAAACTATCTACTTATCCCAGATTTAGTAAAATAAGCTTTTGGTTATATAAAATAAACAGATGAAGTAACTAATTCATTGGTATGGAACAAATAAACGATTTTCATTTTATTTCCCCCTTTTCAAACTTCACACCTATATCTAGAAACACGTGCTTTTTTGTCACATACATACATATATTAGTATATAGACTGAGAATATATATATAACCTTCCATGTTGTAGCTCCACAGTTTTGATTCCATTGATCTTCTATAAAGCCTTGATCTTAGAAATTAACAATTAGTATATAGACTGAGAACATACATATAACCTTTCATGTTGTAGCTCCACAGTTTTGATTCCATTGATCTTCTATAAAGCATTGAGCTTAGAACTTAACAATAAGTATATAGACTGAGAACATACATATAACCTTTCATGTTGTGGCTCCACAGTTTTGATTCCATTGATCTTCTATAAAGCCTTGATCTTAGAAACTAACAATAAGTATATAGACTGAGAACATACATATAACCTTTCATGTTGTGGC
>NW_013666862.1:269953-271954 GCF_000517525.1 Limulus polyphemus | reverse complement strand
CAATGTGTTTATAACTTGATCTGTTGCGTTTTACTAAAACCAGAGTTTCAAAGACAGTATGTACGGTGATCTTTCGACTTTTGTTAGCGCTACAGTTATACCTTGAACGACAGTAACAGCTTTAGTTGTTTGAAGCTGTTGTTAAGCGCAAAGCTATAAAAGGGCTATCTGCGCTGTGCCTAATGTGGATATGGAATTTTGGTTTTTATTGTTATAAGTCCCTCGAGCTTACCGCCAATCCACCAGAGGGCTATCAGCTTTAATGACGCATTTATTGAAGCTATTAGTTGTTTGAAGCTGTTGTTAAGCGCAAAGCTATAAAAGGGCTATCTGCGCTGTGCCTAATGTGGATATGGAATTTTGGTTTTTATTGTTATAAGTCCCTCGAGCTTACCGCCAATCCACCAGAGGGCTATCAGCTTTAATGACGCATTTATTGAAGCTATTTCTTCTTAAAATAATTTTCTTCCATTCGTTCTCTTCCTTCTCAATACCGTTAAACCTACGTCGTCATTTACAGAACAACAAACATTTTTTTGTTTGTAGTTAAGCACAAAGCTACACAAAGGGCTATCTGTGCTCTACCTACCACGGGTATCGAAACCCGGTTTCTAGCGTTAGAAGCCCGCAGACATACCGCTGTGCCACTGGGGGGCGAAAAACAAATAAATAATCTGTTAAAAATATTCTCTCACACTTGAATGTTGTGAAAAAAACAAAAATCATTTCTATTGCGCAGTCGTAGTCATGTCCATAATATCTCGTCATTAAATATGCAAGTACATACTGGATTTTTATCTAATGTACAAAACCAGTTTTGGTTCCATCACTTCAGTTACCATACGTTCAAGATGTTTTATTCCGTAAGATCCACGACAGAAGAGATACAGTAAAACTTTGAGTTCTAAATTGGTTTGTAAGTTCGTTTTGTATGGCTAAAAAAAAAAAACAACTTTTGACAGAATCTCGCGGAGCGTTTTTACTTGTTGAAAAGTTTACGTGTACATTTTAATGGTACTGCATATCTCTACTCAGTATCTCGCCCAGCTAAGTCCATATGTACGAGAATATCCAGCTTTGGTAAGCCAATATTACAAAAAGTTTAGTGTTACAACATTTTGTTTGCTATATCTTAAATATCTAAATGAAAAATATATATATATATAATCAGTCAGTTCAATCACATAAAATGCTCAGAGAATACTAACTCTATATATTTTAATGAAACAAATTGACGACATTAAACACTTTACTTATTTTAATATATTTTTACTTTATAATATTATTATACCTTACTCGATATCAATATGATAGTTCGTTTCTGTTATAAATTACTGTACCTGCTAGTTTATATAACCATTTGACAAAGTTACCCTTCTTATTATTATGTGTCCGTCTAACCTGTTACTTCCAACAGGATATTCTACGCAGATCCATTTTGGGGCTAAAACAGAAACGTAATCAGATAGCTTTCAACTATCTGTGTTTCTCTTTAAGACCAGTTAACCATTCTGTTAAAATAAACAGTAAAATAAGTTAATGTAAGGTTCAAAGAAGCCTAATAAGTTTTCATATTTCACTAACACCGAAGGTAAAAACACCAAACTTCTTATCGTTAAATGTTTAAACTAGCATTCATGCTACTGGTTTATTTTTTATAAATTATTCACCAGATAAGCTGTTTAAGATACTAAAAATAAATATGAAACTCAATATATTGTTTGACTCATCAATTGTTACTGAGTTATACCGGTTTAACTCTAATCATTAATTACCTTGTAAGAAACTCTGAGTTCTTTCATTTGCTTTTAATATAGAAATCCGAGACAAAACTATTATAGCTTCATGAACTAACATTATATGTTTAAATTAAATTATAGATATAAAGGTATATATATATCAATGTAAGCTCCAGAGTTACAGTTTTGGCTTTTATGTTTTTAAAAGTCCATGCCAGCATACTTCGAAAGCTTTTCTTACAATTACCTTTGTAAATTCTAT
>NW_013666862.1:244231-268953 GCF_000517525.1 Limulus polyphemus | reverse complement strand
CTATACAAATATAATAGTACTGTCTGTTGTATGTTATCTATATAAATATAATACTACTGTCTGTTGTATGTATCTATATAAATATAATACTACTGTCTGCTGTATGTATCTATATCAATATAATACTACTGTCTGTAGTATGTATCTATATAAATATAATAGTACTGTCTGTTGTATGCATCTATATAAATATAATAGTACTGTCTGTTGTATGCATCTATATAAATATAATAGTATTGTCTGTTGTATGTTATCTATATAAATATAATAGTACTGTCTGTTGTACTGTGTAGTTAAAATATAATTGTGCAGTTAAAATATAATTGTGTAGTTAAAAAATCCTTAGGAAAAGCTCTGTTTTGTTTAAAATAATTCGCTTCTTCAAAACTAACTTAAAGATATAACATTTTTTAAAAATCTTATTGGAATATTTTGTCTGGCTGAAAGTCGTAGGTAGATATTATTATGTTTTATTAAAAGAAACCTTCAAAGTTGGAGTAAAATCATTGCTTGAAGTGCAGAAGGAATTTCAAGGATGGAATATCTGTTTATTGGTTCATTCAATCTGGACACTGTGACTTGCATGACATTTCATGAAAACAGTGACAACTCCCAGCTGCAGAGGGCTCTCGCATTATTTTTGGCTTCCGAGGCCAGATATGTACAATCACAGTATATATGGTGAATATTTTTACTGTGACTCTGTTAACAACTGTTATCTGTCTTCGATGTACAGGAAAAAAAAACGATATGAATTATAGAAAATGTTAATTTCCGGGATTTTCCTAGAAGGAATTTTTTAAGTTCCTTTGAAATCTTGAATAATATGTTGAATGTGTTTCTAAATTGTTTACAAACACAAATTGATGTTGTAATTTTTAAGATGCTTTGGAGAATCCCTTATTTCAAAAGACCCTTTTAGATCGTTTAAAGAACTCGTTACTTTAAAAGTGTCTTTAGGCTTTTTTAAGAACCCGATATTCTAGAAGTGTCCACAGACGTTTTGGAGAATCCCTTATTTCAAAAGACCCTTTTAGATCGTTTAAAGAACTCGTTACTTTAAAAGTGTTTTTAGGCTTTTTGAAGAACCTAATATTCTAGAAGTGTCCACAGACGTTTTGGAGAAGCCGTTGTTTTTGGAAAACCGCTATTTTAAAGGTGACTTTAGACTTTTTGAAGAACCTAATATTCTAAAAGTATCTATAGACTTTGTAAAGAACCTGTTATTTTAAAAGTGTCTCTAGACTTTTTGGAGAATCCGTATTTAATTCTGCCACTTGCAATTGGAATGATAAAAAAGACAGAATCTGACAAACTGTACAACTTAAGCTACTTCACTGTGTAGCCCATTGTATAGGTTTACGTTTAACACGTCCTGCATCTCTTAGTTTCGATCATTTTGACTGTAATTTCTAGTTGAAGTATAGACAAGTGAATTAAACCTTTTATTGAAGTATAGAAAGTAAATGAAGTAAATTAAAAGTATTTAATTTCTTTGCATAACTCGTCATTTTAAGTATGTATTTAGACCCTATGCATTTTAAAGAAATCTTAAAGATTACTTGGATGATTCGTTGTTTGAAAAGTGTCTTTAAATTGTTTGAAGCCCTTATTTCTTTCAAATCGTTTGAAATACCTGTTGCTTTAGAAATGGGTTTTAACTTGCTTGGAACACAAGCTAATTTAGAGGTATTTCTTTAACTGTTTGTAAATTTTGTAATTTTTACACGTGTTTTTAAATCATAATTATATTTCTTTCTTTGATATCTTAGTCGGAAATTTTCCGTCATTGTTGTTTTGGTTTAGTTTTGAAATATTGCGCGAAGTTCTTCGAATAAAAATCTTATAATAAAATTACAAAGGATCCTGGGATATTTATCGTTATTTCTACACATAAAGTTTAATTTCTTACGTTTTCCTGTCTCAAGTCCTTCATCTTTTATAGTTATATACTTACTATGAACATTTGCTTATAGCGTGAAGATATAAGTACATATATTTGGGCTTTTTCTATGTGCTAAAAATCCTCATTTTGCAGCTGTCATGTCCTGTAATCCTCAACGTTCTTTAACTTATGTATGATTTACATTTACTGAATTTAAGAAGAATTTACTTCCCCCCAAGTTCTGAAATGGATCAGGTTGAAATACAAATTTACCACTAAACATACTCACGTGTATATATGCGTTTTCTACTCCTTGTGTTTATTTTACACCATACAAAAGTCACGGTAAAATCACATGTCAGAAGGTGTCTTTAACGGTAAAATTTCACTCTGAATTTATAAGGAATATATTCATAAGTAATCTTGTAACATACAAACAGTGTTTTCTTACATCAATATTAATGTCGGTCAGTAAATGAAAACAATAAGTGACAACAAGTAACAATGCTCACTATCGACTCGAGAAACAACACAAAGTTCGCAACGTGATTAATGAGCTGTGAAAACGTTAGGCTTATAGAACGCCATGAATGCTGAGAATTAATAATCTTATTTTAAAAAGCTTTTTTTTTATATCTTTTTTGCAATAGTTTTTCGTTTTCTATTAGTTAAAAGGAAAATAGTATTGAAACTTTGTGCTACGTTCGGAAAATTTGTTAATTTTTAATTCTTAGACACCATGCTAATAGTTGGAGAGTTTATACATTCCTGAGAAATGTTCATAAATTCAAAAATTATTTATTTTTATGCAAGACGGTATCTATTATGAAAACATATAAAACTAGCTAGTGTATCCGTTCCCTGGATTAATTCATGATTAATGAAAGGTTATCTTAGGACATGGAAAGTTGCTTCCCTTATATGTAACTGTAAAAAAACGTCCATAAAAACTGCAAAACACAAAATGTGAACACGCAGTTTTGTTTGTATATCTGCATGTTTTGTATATCCCAGTTTTGGTCAAGATCCATTCACACCCTGCGAAGTACTTATATGGACGTTATATTTTAACTGCACAATTATATTTTAACTACACAATTATATTTTAACTCACAATTATATTTTAACTACACAATTATATTTTAACTGCACAATTATATTTAACTGCACAATTATATTTTAACTGCAAAATTATATTTTAACTACACAATTATATTTTAACTTCATTTTTTAATACATAACGTCTTATTGCATCTCATATATACAGGCCTAGTAATAAATGATCCCAAAAATGAAGAGTATTCTAGTAAATACGTTTTTGTATCAACTCTGGAATGAAATTTTATAGTCTTAAATAAGTTTTTTTTTAATATTTATCCAATTGAACTTACTTATATAGGTGAATTTTTAACTGCACAAACATTTTTACACGTGCACGATTTTTGGTCAACTGCACAGTAGGAAAACCCCCTGATTATTGAATTTCTGTAGTGCATATTGGTGTATGGAAGGCATTAATACTAGAAATAAACGACTTTTTCAGAAGCTTTACACTGTCAGTTTGGGTTTATTGAACGCTCTTGAAGAAGCTGTAAATCGAAACGTTGAGTGTCTAATTCAATAAAAAGGTGTTATAAGGTCGTTTATTTCAAGTATTAAAACCCCCCTAATTAGTTGTCACTATACAGCGAAATTAGTGCTTAAACAGTGATGACATTTGAATATCTGATAAATGTAGTAACACATTTATGTGGTTCAATGATTTCTATTTGTGTCATGGATTGATACATATATTTGTATATTAGTTGTCACTATACGGCGAAATTAGTGCTTAAACAGTGATGACATTTGAATATCTGATAAATGTAGTAACACATTTATGTGGTTCAATGATTTCTATTTGTGTAATGGATTGATACATATATTTGTATATTAGTTGTCACTATACAGCGAAATTAGTGCTTAAACAGTGATGACATTTGAATATCTGATAAATGTAGTAACACATTTATGTGGTTCAATGATTTCTATTTGTGTCATGGATTGATACATATATTAGTTGCTAAAACATCTGATTGGTAAAAGATTCAATGGTTTTTCTAAGTTATGGATAACAGATCATTATTTCTACAAGTGCCTTTCAGACTTGAGAAAAACTAGACGTATAACAGAAAACTAGTATTTCTGCTTTCAGCATACATATCTACGTAGTTCGTAATAGAAATTTACTAGTTAAATCAATATCTTGTTTTTACTTTCATACATTACTTCGTAATCCATCTGTTCACAGAAAATGATGGTGGTTTTTCTTAAGTGGACATCAAATGTGCTTATTAATAAACACCCCATAAATTAAACATTAACGAAACAAATATCATCTTATTTTAAACAAATAATTCTCCTCCCATTATAAAACTGATTTCTTACAATTTTCAACCCTTTCATACATTGGATAACATTTTCTTAAGAAAAAAATATATCTTTGACTCAAACAATGCATTTGTGAGCGATACGAAGATTTACGTTTTGAATACAGTGATGTATTCGTTATAAGAAAAACACTAGTTCTTTAAAGGTTTTGAGTTCATACATCAGTAAAAAAAATGATTTGTAATGTCAGTAAATTTCATTTGTTCCCTAAGAATTAGAATTTTCTCCAGACGATGGTATAATTTCACCATTTATTTTATGAACTTTCTATACTTTTTTACTTGAAGATCTATTATAATAATAATAAAGCGAAAATATTGGTAACATGTATATTTTAGGCCTCTTGTGTTCAGACGAAAATCAATATATATTATCAATTATTTTGTGCAAATATGCAAACTGTATTTATTATTATTTGCTATGGTTGGTATGAAAGTTTGAGAGTTGTTCGGTGGTTTAATATTAATTATGAGAAAACTAAAAGTCAGTTGGTTAAAAAAATGCTTTATAGAAATATCTTGAAGATTTATCACACAATTTTAGAGTTCACTAAGTGCATTAACATGACATTGAAAATTGACCAAAAGGTGACGTTTTACAAACGATAAATTTTAACAGAGTAGACAGGTTTAAGATATAACATAGTAAGTCTGAACAGGTTGTTGTGTAAATTAATGCTATTTAGCTTCGTGGAACTAAAAAGTCCATGATTTTAATCTTTCGTAGGCAGCACAGAATGTTAATTGGAATGAGAGTTCCAAAGCCGAAGGGAATCAGGCTATGGACATGCTTAAGGTCAAAACAATGACTACGTCATTTGTTTCTGATAGGCTAGAGGGCACAATTAAAGCAGAAAAACAGTTATATAGTGGTCTAGAAATTCCAACTGATGACAATTCCGGTAGGTAGAAATATTTCCAAAGTTTTTCTTTTCAATAAAATGAAGTAATTTCAGTTTTCGCTATACTTTCTACAGATCTCAAATGTGTTTTCCATAAATCTGGTTATTCTGATTGAAAACGGTTACCGAAATACCAGTGTATTGCTGTTTTGGCTACATGACGCAATATTTCTTGTTAGTTTATCATTGATTATGTGTTTGTGTGAATGAAAGAAAAACTACCTATATGTTACTTTTGAAGGTGATTTAATAAAAATACCAAAGTAGTTTTAATTTCAACAGATATTTGATGATAATTTGAATATAATGTATTGTTTGAATTCCCGTATAAACTTGTATTTTCGTTAAACAATCAAATTATATAACCGAAAGCCATAAAAACATTTGATATACGAATTTTCTTGTTTAGCTGTTACTCGACAGTAAATTATCCGAAAGAAAAAACAAAAAAACATCACAAGACTCGTGTGTCGTAATTTCTAATTCATATAAAAAGAGTTGATATTTTAACCTTACAGAAACGAATATGACCAAAACGAAACCTGCTTTACCACCGAAACCGACGAAAGCTCCACCCCCATACAAAGCACCGCCGCGCCCTCCAGTGCCAACTTTTGCCTTTAGACCAGGTACGGTTCCAACAGACAAAGATACACACACATCAAGGGTGTCTGGCAGAGATGAAGAGCCCAAATATAACCAAAATCTAGTATGTGATTTTACTAACACTATCGATAAATAATAATTGGTAATCATTTACTTCGTGCTGCTATTTTATCAATAATAAAACGTCATGACTGAACAAGTTCCTGAAAATCCGTTGTTATTTATTCACAAAAATTGTGTTTCTTTTTGAAAAGGTTTTTGTGAGGTCCAAACTTTTGTCAGATAATAAAAAATGAGCCCACTGGAGTTCCTCAATGTTCTAATAGTCATTGATAGTGAAAAATCCTCTAACACTTTCTCTGGAAATGAATCCAAGTTCTAATAGACAGTAATGGTGTAAAATTGCTAACAAGATACTCGAAGTTTTTAAATAAATTTGGCAACACGACAGTGAATTTAAACTTTATTCATTAGAGAAGAGCGTATCGACCATCCACTGTGGTCATCATTAGGCTTAATATAAGATATTTAATTTCAATAAACTCACCACACGAGTCTTCTTTTGTGTTTACTTAATCAACAATGCTTAACAGTGTACATGTAGCTTCGCTTTTTACAATACAATGCCGCAATTCAAAATAATCTAACTTTAGAAAAGGTTAGATAATATAAATGGAACCGTACGGATTAAACGGATGAAAAACAAAATCAGAGCAAGAAACTATTTTTATGTCAAACAGATATTAATATCAAGAGTGGTCTAACACAAGTCCACTGTGGTGCGATGTTCTAGTATATAATAGAATAAGTAACACATTAAAGTAGTAATAAAAATTATCATCACATTAAAATAGTGGTAAAAATGATCATCATATTAACGTATTAGTAAAAATGATCACCACACAAAATTAGTAATAAAATGACCATCAAATTAAAATATTAGTAAAATGACCATCAAATTAAAACATTAGTAAAAATGATCATCACATAAAAGTAGTAGTAAAAATGATCACCAGATTAAAATAGTTGTAAAATAATCATCACATTAAAGTATTAGTAAAAATGATCATCACATAAAAGTATTAGTAAAAATGATCATCACATAAAAGCAGTAATAAAAATTATCATCAGATTAAAATAGTTGTAAAAATGATCATAACTTTAAAATAGTAGTAAAAATTATCATCACCTTAAAATAGTGATAGAAATTATCATCACATAAAAGTAGTAGTAAAAATTATCATAACTTTAAAGTAGTAGTAAAAATTATCATCACCTTAAAATAGTGATAGAAATGATCATCACATTAAAGTAGCAGTAAAAATGATCACCTTTTAAAAGTAAAAACAGTAAAAATTATCACCACTTTAAAGTAAAAACAGTAACAATGATCATCACATTAAAGTATTAGTAAAAATGATCATCACATTAAAGTATCAGTAAAAAGTATCATCATATTCAAGACCATTGCAACTAACCTCATAAAACCTGTTTATGTATTTGTTACTGATTTCGACATAGCTAATTAACGTTTCCAAAACATTTTAGTTTGTTGTTTTTCACCAACAATTACGTACAGTAAAAGAAAACAATTAGTTTTTTTTTAAATAAATATGGTACTTATTCAGTTAATCAACCGTGTTTTCATGCGTAACGTAGGTTATATCTCTCAATTTATTTATTTATAATAGCAGCCAGAAATAGGAAAAGTGAACTATTGACAGTAATACCTTTACTTGTTACGTATACTATATGTACTTCCGCAGGTCCTCGAAAGTGTTCTGTTTCAAGAGTAAATAAAACCAAAATTAAGAGTAAAATAATTATATTTCTTGCTATTAAAGTTCATATGACATGCTGTGTTGTAGCCTACAGAGTGCATAATTCTTCTCGTGATTCATGGCATGTGCTAGTTTTACTGACGTCACAACAGTTAGAGATTGCAACGTTAAGCGTCCCTTATGTGATGTCATTTTAGTGTCTATTGACTGAATTACAGACAACACACTACTATACAGTAGTGGGAGTGGTTAAAACAGGTGGCCTTTGGCCTCATTTTTTGGGAAATTATGAGTTAATGAAAGGCGGTAGCTTAGAACGTCAAACAATGAATTCATTCATTACTGGTAATATTACACATTACCTGCGTATGCTGTTTTTTGTTTGTTTGTTGTTATTTTATGAGTACTCTACTGGACTTAACTGCCATTGATGTGATTTTTTTTTTACTCAATCAAAAATGAGATGTTGAATTTAACATAGAGTCACTGCGGATAGAATTTGATAAGATATCAATGACCTGATTTGCAGAAACGGCGATTTAGCACTTAGTCACTTGTAGTCAAAACGTTTGTAGTTGAGAAACGTTACAGTTTGGCACTAATATGATTTGTGAAATAATATTTGAACTCAAAAGACCAATGATTAGTTTGTTTTTGAATTTCGCGCAAAGCTACACGAGGGCTATCTGCGCTAGCCGTCCTTAATTTAGCAGTGTAAGACTAGAGGGAAGGCAGCTAGTCATCACCACCCACCGCCAACTCTTGGGCGACTCTTTTACCAACGATTGACCGTCACATTATAACGCCCCCACGGCTGAAAGGGCGAGCATGTTCGGTGGGATGGGGATTCGAACCCGCGACCATCAGATTGCGAGTCGAGCGCCTTATCCACCTGGCCATGCCGGGCCCCAATGATTAGAATCATAGGAGTTATAATTTGACAGTAATCGAAACCAAGACGTTACAGTTTTATACTGTAATAATTGAAGTTGATAACTGTTATGAAATCTTACTTTTAACTTTAATGACTAGCAAAGAAAGGAAGTGAAAGATGATTCAAAATTCTTCGTTAAAACGACAAATATGTCTTTACATAGAGACTTTAGGTTCGTTTGTTAGTTTAGGAGCAAGGCCACTTTGGGCTTTCTGCTGTGTCCACCGCGAGGAATCGAACTCTGGATTCTAGCGTTGTAAGTCTGTAAACGTACCGCTGTTTTACCGGGGGGACAGATAGAGGGCTAGATAACTTTAATTTGTCCTTGTCCGCGCAATATTTGGGAAAAATGTTAACTTTATTAATTTTACAAATTATTGTTTTTAATAAAGGTGTGATGACATTATTCTGAACATTATATTGATAGTTACTCGTTGAGAACTAGTTATATAAGAATAAAAAATATTATTAGTTTTAATACTTGATTTCTATCATTTTTAAATATATAATAGTATTTTCGTTTCTTTTAAAGTTTTTTTTTCAATAGCTAATTGTTTCTTTTTGTAATATTCTGTACAGTCAGATACCTTACTTTCTGCCTCTGCTAATGGTCAACTAAAGGAGGTATCAATGATGTATTCTCGTCAGGCGTCAAGAGAGATTTCCTTTAATAAAGAGGACCCTAATCAACCAATTTCGGAAGACCATATTAGAAGTATACCTATTATAGTAAAATCAGAAAGGTGTGTATTGTTTTACATTTCAACACCACATTCTTTGGCAATATATTTTATAATGATGTTTGCGAAGTCTATGAATTGTGTTTTGCTTAATTAGTTGCCTGTCTCTCTTTCTCCATTATATCTTAAACATTAAGCCTAAATGTTCATTACATTTTGCAACTCTTTCAAGCTATTTAAATGAATCGAACACAAATGAACTTGACCGCTTTGAAAGTTACAATTCATTTTCTATTCTGGCTTTTGTTTTTACTATGATTACTTCGTGCGTTTTAATATCTCTAACAAAGTTTGAAAATCATAACTTAGCACATTATGTTACACCTTAACAGTACTTACTGTATCAGTAGTGACATCTAGATACATACATACATGTATGTGACAAATGTCAAGTCACATTAATACAAACTATTACATGTATCGCACGTTATAAAGCAGCGTTTTGTAACATTTGAATAAAAATATACGAATTAGTTCTAAAGCTAGAACTATTTCCAACAGAAAAGTTTGTACTTTACAACAAGTGTAAAGGTTTTAAACTATGCACTGCATGTCTAAAGAAAATAGCTGTAAAACGTATTGTTATAATTCTTTGTTGTAGACCGATTTGTTTTTATATAATCATTCATTTGTTTTGGATAATTAATTTTATCTTCTACAACAGCGTCGCAAACAACAAAAATGAAGGCGTTTCAGAACAGCAGAATACTGAAGATCTTCGAGATGCTTGTGGTAGATTATTTGGAAGAGAAAAGAGAGAATACTGGGGAAATTGTGTTATGACAAATGTAAGACAATTTACTCATATTTCTCTCTTGTCAAGATACTGTTATAACACACGTTTTCAAAATATCATGTTAACCTCGTTGCTTTGTAATTAATGTACGCGTATACAGTAAGGAAAGGCGGTTAACTTTGAGTTTTTATATCTGCACAGACTTTCAGAGACAAATTCTTAATAGAACTAGTTCCTTAAGGATTTTCAAAAATAAATAAATAATAGAAGAATACATAATAATAGTATTCCAACCACACTATATTCATCATATCTATTGCCAACAACGCGTTTCTCTCAATCCACAGAGCTCTTCAGGCCGCCTGGGATATAACAAACATAGCAGTGTCGGAACACTATTTATATAAGCCATTTGATACAACAACCATTTTTATGGTGTTTACGCCCTATATGAATAGTGTTCCGACCACTGCTGTATTTTTTGCGTCACAGCCGGCCTAAATAGCTCTGGGAAACCAGGATTCTACCATTTTTATATACATGTATAATCAGCACACTAGACAGTTGCTAAAAGTAAACCAGTTACACAGAAACACCTAGGACTAATCCTATGGATAGTGTGTAGCAGCCGAAAAACAATATTAATTTAGTTCAAGACTGGGCGTGTCCTACTCAACTGGAACTTGTAGCTAAGCATGAAATCCTGTATTAAGATGTTGAAAATTTATATAAATAAGGATATATTATTATCTTACAGAGAAATTTATTTTATGATATCCGCTTATCATAAGCTTACTTACCTCTGTCTATTATTAGGCTGTCCTCACCCATAAGTAACCATAAATATAACTTGAATCGAATATATACCGTGGCCCAACTAACCGCATTAGAATTGTAACCTTAAGTTTAGACCTAGACCCCAAGTCACTTGTACAAAACAACGTATAGGTAGAGCAATTCCTTAGTTTTACAACAAAGACATCGTTCTTGGTTTTATGTGTATTCATTTCCTGTACATTTTGAGCAATGTTGGTTTTATGTGCATTAACTTCCTGAACATTTTGGGCTACGTTGGTTTTATGCGTATTCACTTCTTGTACATTTTGAGCTATGTTGGTTTAATGTGTATTAACTTTCTGAACAGTTTGAGCTATGTTGGTTTTCTGTGTATTAACTTCCTGAACATTTTGAGCTGTTGGTTTAATGTGTATTAACTTCCTGTACATTTTGAGCTGTGTTGGTTTTATGTGTATTAACTTACTGAGCATTTTGAGCTATGTTGGTTTTATGTGTATTAACTTCCTAAACATTTTGAGCTATGTTGGTTTTATATGTATTAACTTCCTGAACACTTTGAGCTATGTTAGTTTTATGTGTATTAACTCCTGAACATTTTGAGCTGTTGGTTTAATGTGCATTAACTTCCTGAACATTTTGAGCTGTGTTGTTTGTATGTGTATTAACTTCCTGAACATTTTGAGCTTTGTTAGCTGGTATCTGCCCTAATTGTGATCCATTGCTTTCGGATAAGAGCTCAGACCTCCTCCATTCTTTGGCTGGCAGTGTGCTTCTAGCATAATGGTACTGTGATTTTATCAATGCAAGTAACTCCAGAAGTGTTATAGGAGTATTCTTGGAAAATGAAGTTGATAGTTGATGAGTTAGACAGAACAAATAAAGATGTTACAGCTGTACGTATGTCCGTCGTTATCAACGGACACGGATCATTAATTTTTGACTGAGTTATAGAGAAAAAAGAGTGTGAAAAATCGGTCACCATGTTTACAGAGAGGTTTTTTTTTTCGTGACCTTGTTGTGAACTTAACCTTTAAACTTATATTAAACTAATCACTTCTAAGTTGGGTCATAGTCCAAATGTATACGAACTTTCGTCCAAATCCATTTAGCCATTTTCAAGAAATCAAACACACACACACAGGGGTGAAAACATAACCTCTGTCACCTTCGGGTGACGGAGGTAATAATACATTTGTAATGCCATGTTTAGTTTACTTCATCAAGCTACACAGATGCAGCCCACACAAGAGGTGTGTTTTTAGATCCATCATTCTTTCAGTGGTCTAAAATCAACCGGTATATACAGTTACACTGTATTCATATTTGAGTCACGAGTCATCAAAAATTTCAATTTCACACACCCTTCACTAGAATCAACAACAATGGTTATGCTATATTTTCTCCTTTATATGATGTAAGCCAACAACAAAGTATAAGCTATCTTTTCTCCTTTATATTAAGTAAGCCAAACAACAACAATGGTTATTTTTATTTTCTCCTTTATATGATGTAAGCCAACAACAATAGTTATGCTATATTTCCTCCTTTATATGATGTAAGCCAACAACGATGGTTGTGCTATCTTTTCTCCTTCATATGACGTAAGCCAATAACAATGGTAATGCTATCTTTTCTCCTTTATATGACGTAAGCCAACAACAATGGTTATGCTATATTTCTCCTTTATATGATGTAAGCCAACAACAATGGTTATGCTACCTTTTCTCCTTTATATGACGTAAACCAACAACAATGGTTATGCTATATTTTCTCCTTTATATGATGTAAGCCAACAACGATTGTTATGCTATACTTTCTCCTTCATATGACGTAAGCCAAAAACGATGGTTATGCTACCTTTTCTCCTTTATATGACGTAAGCCAACAACGATTGTTATGCTATACTTTCTCCTTCATATGACGTAAGCCAAAAACGATGGTTAGGCTACCTTTTCTCCTTTATATGACGTAAACCAACAACGATGGTTATGCTATATTTTCTCCTTCAATGACATAAGATAACAACGATGGTTATGCTATATTTTCTCCTTTATATGACGTAAACCAACAACGATGGTTATGTATTTTCTCCTTTATATGATGTAAGCCAACAATGACTATTTTATGCAGAGAAGAGCCACACACCTTCAAATATTTCAGTTGTAAAAAACAACTGAACACATTACATATTACTATCAATGAAACCATTTTATCCTTTCACGAGGTCTAAAAAAACAACTGAACACATTACTTTTTACTATCAATGAAACCATTTTACCCTTTCACGAGATCTAAAAAAACAACTGAACACATTACTTATTGCTATCAATGAAACCATTTTACCCTTTCATGGGATTTAAGCTAAATCATATTATTTTGACCTAATACATACATCTCAATATTCTTACCAAAGCTTATTATTCCTTGAAATTGTGCTCTGTGTTTATTCATGCATACATAAACTAACAAATTCATACATACCACAAAATGCAGTTATTGCTACATATGTAACAAAACATCATGTACTAAATTTTCTCATTGTTTTCTACATCATCAATCTCTCCAAACTCTACTTTCTGGGGCAACCAGTGCATGAGAAGTCCATTGCCTTTCACTCTTTCACATGCTCCATGTACTTGCCTCCAGTGACTGATGCAGCTGTTCATTTGATAGAAGGAGCTGCTTGAACCTAATATGGCTATACACAGTCATCCAGCTCAAATATTTGTTCTTTTTTTGGTATTCCAAGATACTGCTGGTTAGTAGGTAACGTAATTATCAGAATAACTGGAAGTCCTTATGAAATCCATGCAGAACATGAAAAAGTCAAACTCAACCAACATAAATAGACTAGACACAGATCTTTGAAAAAATATCTTATTAATAAATAAAATGAGTATATGGCTAACTAATTCTCCTCAACAGATGGTCAGTTTCTTCCTGTTTGTAAAATTTGTACAACAGCTACTTGAGACTCAACTGTGTGAGATGACTGCACACAATGATCACCTTGGCAAATCTGTATTAATTTTTTTTTAAACTGTATCCAAGTTCATGCTATGCCAGTACTCTACAGAATGGCGTGTTATCCACATCAGAGGGTTTCTCATTACCCAAGAAATAGAAACCATATTTGTTATTTGTCTTACTCTACATATGTCCCACATGCCAGATATTGTGAAAAAATGCTTAATGACTTATCTAGTGTACTTGCTCCTTAGAGAAGCAGACACATATGCATTTATTACTGACAAGAGGAAAGAATTAGATTCATAGGCAGCTGGTGTTGACATGGTAACAGATCCTGGGTGCATCTAACTACCTATGGGTAAATAATGGGACTGCAGTAATGAAGTGGAGTAATGACTCAAGTGTTTTGAACTTCAGGAGATGTTGCCATGTTTGAAGTATGTTCATAAGGAGGCTGAACTACTGCAGAAACAGCTGTGGCTTTATTTTTGGCAACATTTTCTTTGTGACTGCCTCAAATAATTCTACACTGAAACAACTTCTTGCAAAGTAAAAACTATGCTTGTGGTACTCCATGGGCTTACTTGGAAGTCCCTTAACAGACTTGTCTATATGGATCTTCTAACAATCTGCCAATGCCATACTAGGATCAGCATTTTCATTTAGGTGTCTCAGGTAATATACGAAACAAAGTTCTAGTGGTCTCCTTGATTTCAGCCCTGTGAGTAGCCCAGTTCCCCATATGGTTCAACTATTGACACAACTCAGCTAGGCTGTATCAAATTCACCAAGTTCATCTACCCTACATAATCAAGTGCTGTACCATCCAGACTCAGTACATGGTATTTCACTCCTTGGTTTTGACTTTACACACTTAAATGCCGTAAATGTTTTGAAAATGCCGTGTCTCCCAAGTTTAGAAAACTTATCTGCTTTATATTGTCACCATTGAATGGTGGTAGTGAATGCAAAGGCCAGTATAAGACTTCTTTGCTGACTAGCAGCTAACGTACCATTTTTCACAAAAGAAGTATCTCGTGTTGTTGTATTAAGGCCTCGGCATGCATAAAATCGACAGCATGACACTTTATCTGGATGGTCTACTTGACGACAAACATCCAGACGACCTCTGGAAGGTGTGGAAAATACTTCTCCATAGTTCCTCGATCTTCTGGTGAGATTCTTGTCATTCTATCTGATTGTAGAGCAAAAAGCTTTTTCTATTGCATCTTATCTTCCAATGAAATTTTAAGCTGTCATCTGATTACTAATGACTCCAACAGTGATAGTATTTGTCCAGGCTTTGATCATCATCATGGCAACACAGTTAACCCAAACGACAGCTACTCAGGTTCTGGGTTGTGGCCCAACTTCTTAGTCTCAAGGCCAGAATGGAAGTATGAGCAGATAAAAGACCAACATTCAGATTGTGCCATGTTCTCACTTATCTCCACTATAAGTCGTTCTTCTCAGTGAATAAGGCCTTCCCACTTCAAAATAAATTACAAATTTATAAGATCGTGAAAGTACGAACAGCAAAGCATGTCCAGCTTAAGCTCTGTAAATTCCTACATTACGATAGTGAATTAACAACATAGATTGCTATTCTTGTATGTATTTAAAACCCACAGTGATGGCAACAACGAAAGGAGGTTTGGGGAATTTTAATGCAAAGTATGTAATAAATTATGCTCGATTAAAAATAAAAATACACAAAGAAGGTTTCACTTACAACGAAAACACTTATTCTTAACGCAGATACGATAGCATACAAGCAGTTTACTGGACAGACCATTCATTATATTTATCAATTGGCTCTCTGAATCTTCAACAATAAAACGACACAATATAATGAAGAAATCCTGACAAATTCTAGAATCAACCTTACTCGATTAAAATTATCAAAATCTGGGCATAAAATTAACTTTGCTTGGAAGTTTATTAAGCACTTTCCATAATTCCACATTACCCACACTGCCCAACTCGTCCCAGTAGTTTAATAGAAAATCAATGTCAAGCGTAATAGGTTGCCAGAAAAAAGAAAATGTATTCAGACATTTGGTTTCTTAAGTAATTCCTTATATACCTGGCTTATCAAATATGATAAAAAGACTGTGTAAAGGAATAGAAAGGATTTATAAATTTATAATAGTAGGCATTGTTTTACCAGGAAAAACAAGTTGTATACAATCTTGAAAATAGAATTAAACCAACTACGGCTGAGATAGAAGTAGTTTACATTGTAGAATGTACGGACCGTAACAATATCATTATAGGGGAGACTGGTAGAAATTTAAGTACTAAAACAGCAGAACATGGACATGTCTACTAACATTTTAAAGATACAGAACTTATTAGTAAAAATAAAACTATGAAAATTATTTGTCGAAAACCTAGTTTTAATAAAAGTAAAATAAAAGAAGCTATTTTGATAAAGGAATACAAACATATAATAAATAAAACACAAGGAATAGGTTTATACTAAGAGTAAAGTCGAGGTTCTGTTCGTGACGTGTACTTAACTGTCGTGTTTGGTTGTGCAACGTTCGTGATGGTGCCACGTTAACAGTGGCGAAACGATGTTTGATTTTATATTTTGTCTATCCCACTTTTAGTTGTTTCCTGAATTTTTAAAAGTTCGTAATGTATGGGATACCTCGGGCATCGATATTTAGAGTGTCAAGCACTCCTGACTTCAGATAAGACTTACACAACGACTTATCGTGCAAGCTTGCTGCATATAGAAATAGACACACCTTTTGGTCATAAGTGAAACATAAAGACAAGAATGACGTAGTTCAAGGCTGAGAACATTCCGTTCGTCTAGACCTTGTAACAAAGTAAACATTTTAGAACAGGTCTTTGTAAAGTATGCATGAATAAAGATGTGTTTGTGTACTAAGTTATTTAAAGAGGTTTAGCTCATGATTGCATGGCACACGAGAATCCTTTGTTTATTTCATTGGGCGTCGTCAACACTTCTAAAAGATGCTCCTTTCAGAGTTTTTGCTCAAAGCTCCATAAAGGGCTATCTTTGCATCACCTTCTACAACTTTAAAAATTAAAGACTCGACAGAGGTTTACTCTTGAGCTACTCTTGTCTGAGTGAATCATGGGGTTTGACCGTCACTCTCATAGTGTACCCACAGCCCCAAAGTGCAGAGCGCGTTTTTGCGACAACGGACCGCGAAGAACGAATTTTTGAATTCACAGTCTAACCACGCTGACGACTAGACCACGTCAAGCTCCAGAAGGACAAACTGATCAAAATGTAGAATCTATTGTTACTGATAATTAACGGTTTTGATTAATAGGAGTCTCACGATAGACAAACAACTCTGCAAAATTTTAAGCATACCCTACAGATACTGAATCATGATTTTAAAGGTTCGAAACTTATCAGGCTATCTACTACACATGGTGACCATGTAGATGCTAGTTCGTTGTCATTCGAAATTTAACAGGTTGTCCACTACACATGGTGACCATGTAGATGCTAGTTCGTTGTCATTCGAAACTTAACAGGCTTTCCACTACACATGGTGACCATGTAGATGCTAGTTCGTTGTCATTCGAAATTTAACAGGTTGTCCACTACATATGGTGACCATGTAGATGCTAGTTCGTTGTCATTCGAAACTTAACAGGTTTTCCACTACACATGGTGACCATGTAGATGCTAGTTTGTTGTCATTTTCCATGTGTACTGCTCGTTTTCACTTCTTTTTCAAGAATATCTCTACAAGTTTTTCTTATCTGTTTAACGTTGTGGTATTACATGAAATACTGAATGGAAGGTTATATACACCATCTCAGTCACAATACGTTCCTCACATTTTACAGAATGAAAATCATAATCTATTTGATATTGAATGGAAGGTTATATACACCACCTCAGTCACAATACGTTCCTCACATTTTACAGAATGAAAATCATAATCTATTTGATATTGAATGGAAGGTTATATACACCACCTCAGTCACAATACGTTCCTCACATTTTACAGAATGAAAATCATAATCTATTTGATATTGAATGGAAGATTATATACACCATCTCAGTCACAATACGTTCCTCACACTTTACAGAATGAAAATCATAATCTATTTGATATTGAATGGAAGGTTATATACACCACCTCAGTCACAATACGTTCCTCACATTTTACAGAATGAAAATCATAATCTATTTGAATGTCTCTCCTTCCTGTGTGTATGAAATATGGTAGTAAAATATTTTGTTTACGTTTCATTTGTTTCAATAAATACGTTGTTAAATAATAACGTATTCTAAGTTTTTGAAATATTCTTTTATGGGTCATTTAAAAAATACAATCCAACTTTTTGTATGAAGTCAAGTTTCTGAGGAAAAAATATTTTCCTTAGGCTTATTCTTGATTTTATTTGCTGTGTTTTAGCATACTTACATCAATATGGGCCACAATTTAAAGTCTTCATTCGAGTATGAAAAGGTCACCACGAAGGAGACTATAGGTAAACCTAGTCAAGAAAAAAACTGTGTTTCTTTGAGTATAGACAACATTACAGCAACACGTGAACCGTCAACTAAAGGTGTTTTCGAACACCTTCCTTGTAATTCTAGAATTGTGAAACAATATGCTATTTCTAATAATGAACTTCCAAGAAGAGAGTGGTTAGAATTACGAACGAAGTCGTCCTCACCTGCTGATACACCGTATCACTATTTAAACTTAAAGGACTTGCAAGACAACAACAAGCATGCTAAAAGTGGTTCTTTAACTATATTTAACACTGAGCCCAGAGCAACAAGTTGCACAAGTCATGTGACAGAGAACGATTCCTGCACGAAGTACGTGAAAGCACCAGGACGTAAAAATCTGAGGCCAACGGATAGACATATTGTACGAGACGACGCACAAACACCAAGTGACCAGTACAAGTCATCTTCTGAATCTGGATTAGGCACCCTTGGTAGTGGTGCTCAAAGCCTTAAAAGTCCAGCTTCGGGGAAGAGTAGAACAACTAGTGCAGGAAGTAATCTCGATACCAGTATTGACTCTGATAATAGCATAGGTGGTGTTATATGGCCAGACGGATCCACAGCAGCGCAAAAGTACGATACCGGTCGTGGAATGTCAAAAATAACAGCAGATATGGAAACCTTCGAGTGGAGTGACGTTGGAGAAGCGAGAAAGGAACACGAGTGTCGCAATTTTATACCTATACATCTTCGGAGGACAAAAGAAATAACACAAACTCTTGACTTTGATACTAGCGGCACTGGTTCCGAGACCATTCTTGTGAATCCACCCCTTCCTTCCAAATCTCCACCCAGCTTTCAAATCGTAAACCCAGAAAGTTCGCCAAAAGTATCATTACCAACCAAATATACACTGTCATCCAGGTAAGTTTATTTTGAAAGCTATATCTCTTAATTAATTTTTTATACAACTGGTTTATTTCTTCCTACTTTGAAAGTTAAATTACGCGTTTACAGATGATTTAAACAATAAATGTCACCGTATTACGATCTCACAACTTAATTTCATAGACTTATAAAACAAGAAATAGTTTAGTTGTTTGAGGTTGTCTCTGACAGAAACACTATTATAATCCACTTCGGCCTTCTATTGTATATCACTATACTTCTTGTTATAATTCATTTTTAGATGAATGTTTAATAAATCAGTTTTGAGGGAAAAAAAGAGATGTAATATATTGTTTACGATTAGATCTTGCAGTAGATGAGACAAGGTTCTAAGAAGTCGTTTCATATTGTATCCTTACACCGATTGAAAATTCAGTTAAATAGTTCACTGTAATAATGTTACATCGCTTTTGTGCTACACACGAAATAGTTAAAATTCGAAACAACTTATTAAACTTTTTTGTTTTTTATACGTATTTTATGAACTAACCTTAGTGACATCTATGCTAGAAGCTTTTTTTTTCTCATTCTTTTAGCGGTTCAGCCCTAAACGTCATGCATTCGACAAGTGATGAAACAAAAAAGGATCAATCAGAAAATAATCACTGCCATAATTTAACAACAACAAAGATCGTGGGTAAAGGTGTTCCTGCCAAAAAGAGTGGTATACGGAAGACAACAGGTGTTACTCAAGGAGCTTTTAAACACTGTGGTATACGCACGAAACAGACAGGGGTGTTTAAACCAATAGAAGAAATGACAAACAACCATCAGAGAATCGAACAGTATCAGTCACCTGAAAATAGCCGCCTAGTAGCAACGTATAAAACTAGACAAGCTGCAGCACAAAATACGAACAGAATTCATTTAAGTAAGTGTAACATTAGCAACATAGCTTATATATATAAACACACGTGAATGAATTATCAGTTTCTTATTCTTAAATACGTTTTTTGTTTAAGCGCAAAACTACATAATGAACTATCGCTGCTTTTCTCACTACAGGGTTCGAACCCTGAATTTTAGCATCATAAGCCCTGAATCTTAACGTTGGGCCACGGGAGAGCATGTATCTTAACGTAGCTTAATTTATTTATGAGAGATTATTTCATTTCAGGCTAGATAATCATACATACATAATACTGCTACGTATCTGCTTGTTTGTTAACTTCTTAAGTTAAGTCCTTTCTTAATTAAAACTAATTTATTATTTCTCGATACAACTTTGTAATACACAGAATTTCAGCAGTTACTTTAAACTTAACAACCTCTATAACACACGCTATAAATCACAGTGATTTACACACTTTACTTACGGTGCCTACTATTCCTTTGACTCAATTATCTATCTCTTCACTCTATCTATCTTTGCAATTGCGCTGGTTTTTCTCACCAGGCTTATATACTAAAACGAGGGCGTCTAGTAAACACTCGGACATTCGCGAGGTTCCCCGATAATTCTAGAAACCCCAGCGCGCATGCTCCCAGCGTCACACGACTTCCGCTGTCGTAACAATACAATTTATACGCATCATAGGTGACACATTCACTGCTACGCATAATTCATAGATTAAATCATATCTTGGAGTTCAATTGATCTGCCCGTGGTAACATGTCTCGTGTTAAGGTTTCTTAGACCTCTTACATAGGAATGGGCATTAACTAGAAAATTTGAGGCTGGTATAGATTGATGGTTAGGGCGCTCGACTCGCAATATGCGGGTTGCGAGTTCGGATCCCTGTCACACCGAATATGTTCGTCCTTTCATTCGTAGGGGCGTTATAAAGTTAAGATCAATCCCACTATTCGTTGGTAAAAGAATAACCCAAGAGTTGATGGTGTTTACTAGCTGCTTTCCCTCTAGTCTATCACTGCTAGATTAAATAGCCCTCGTGTAGAATTGCGTAAAATAAAAAAAACAAGGATATTTCACAAACGCAAGAGTCTGATCATAACTACAAGGTTTCACACATCACACTTTTTTGAGAACAGTTAACTGCAAACAGAAAGTATTTTTTGTAATACTGCGTTAAATAATTGCTGTTTATGTTTAAAGATAATAGAACTATTATATTAGCAACTCAACTCAAATTATTTTTAATTCATTTGGAAGTTGGAAAATATTTAATAACTAATTCTGTTATATCACCTTTCTGATCATAAGAACTTTAATTATTGAGTCCATAAGACAGGCTTATGATAAGCTCTCTTTATTATGGTTTCAAGAGTATCAGCCCCCAGTGGTACAGCGGTATGTCTGCGGACTTACAACGCTAGAAACCGGGTTTCGATATTTCTGGTGGGCAGAGCACAGATAGCTTTCTGCTTAACTTCACACAACCAACCAAGAGTACCTTGTATTTAGTTTGACCGAATAAGTTCAGATCTTTGCTGACGTGTAAGTTTTCTGAAGAACAGAAAAGTTTGCTGAAATAATTTCCAGTTCAATGCACGAAGACGTTTGTTTGTTTTGTTGTTAAGCACAAAGCTACATAATAGGCTATTTGTGGTCTGCCTACTGCGTGTATCGAGACATGAATTTTAGAGTAAAAAGTCCTTAGATTTACGGCTGAGCCACTGCTGGTGAGGGGGTGCACCAAGAAGATAACAAAAAGTTGGCTTATTTAACGTTTGATTTTATTTGCTCTCTGTAGGTTTTTCAGTGGTGTTTCCTTTGTTACGTATTAAAATTTCGAATGGTCTGCAATTGAGTTAAATGATACTTCAGATTTAGTAGTTAAATTGTATTTTGGATTTAGCAGTTAAGTAAAAACTGATTATACACAATGATTTATGTACAAAAGTTTTACAAACTTACAAGCAATATAAAGTCTTCTTTCTAGTCTGGAACTTCCTTGATATCTTATCGAGTGTTCACGATAAGCGAGTTAATTACGAGTTGATGTAGGTACGATTTGCTTAACGGAGAGCTAGCTAGCTTTGTCCTTCGTTATTCACCAGCCACACTCGCCGATTTTCCACGATGAAGTTATATAATGTTTTCGTAAAAATACTAATGGCCGATGAGAATCCACTGAAGTTAAATGATTTGTAATGTTCGAACTTTGTAAATGCTCCAGGTCAAATATCTGAAGTTTTCCGATTGATGAGCGTTAATCACAGTTATAGCTTCCGAAGTTTATAGCGCATTGACTATAGCAAACTAATAATAGATATTACTTTTTTGGCGCGTCTCGTTGGTTATATTTATAAGCGTATGGAGGCTTTCTCGAAATTTCAGTATTACCTAACAATACTGACGCTAACACATGCATTTACGAACACACACACATATTGTTGATTATTACTCTCGAGAATCTTCTACAACTTTTGAGAATAGGTGGGAGTTTCGCAATACATATTTAACAGTATAAGCTATGTGTGTTTCTAAATATAAATTTAATCTAAACAAACGTTGATATTAAAATAAATATATAATAATAAATTCGTCACACCTTCTTCAATGATGTTTTTCAGAAAGAATTAGATACACTGAATGCCGCTTATTGTGATTACGGATAATGTTATCATTAGTATAATATTATCAGAATTACTAAATCCTGACCAAACGTATAAAAATACACAGGAAAAACATCGTTTATTGTAATCAGCGCTTCGTTTTTTGTTATCACATTTAATCAGCATAACCATCTCAAGAGCAAGCGACTTGAGGAAGTTTCACCATAAAATAGGGCGTAGCTAAGTTGTCACTCAGATCCCCTACGCTTTTGCGTTTCCTTTCTATAATTACAGTACAGTTGTTTTCGTTCCTTCGCGAAAGACGGTGCACCCACAAACTTCAAATTTTGTTAACCCTCTTTAATAATGGAAGAAAGGCATAAGAAACGTAAAGATCTAACCCTTAAAGAAAAAGTTACCATTTTAGAACGCTATGATAAGTTACCAAAAATGGGGCAACGTAATGCAGCAGTGCAATTAATAAGTTCCCATCCTCTTTTGTGAAAAATTTAAAAAAATCGAGCCGACATTGAGACGGGAGCAAAACAGAATGAAAACCTAAACTGTAAGAGAAAGCACAGTGGAAAAGATGACCAGGTCAAATCATCATTAAAACTTTGGTTTACTAATGTTCATGAACAAGATGCTCGTGTAAACGGATTAATGATTCGACAGAAAGCGGCGTACAGCACAGATCAGGCGAGTTTCACAGAATATGAAAGTTTTATTAATGAATTGTTCCAAAAAAAAATAGCAGACATCTTAGGACATTTCGGGATAAAAGTTGATAACAAACTTTATTTGGTCAATTTGGGCCATAAAATGGAAAAGAACAAGGACCCAAATGCCTTCCTTGCTACTAATTACACCTATTTATATTCCAGCTTTACCTTTTTTTGCGTAGACAGACTTCATTAGTAGCAATATTAAGATAAACTAGAAATGTAAGACGAGTGCTATATACAGCGAGATTCCACAGTTGTGATATTAGAATATCAATCATCTTGTACGTAGGAGAATGAAGGAAACTAGTACCATTTAACAACACACACACACATATAATAAATGACTTTTACTAAATAATGTATAACATTATGTTTACTACAACGCTGTATATATTTACTTCGATTGTAAATATGTTGTACATAGTTAAACATGTAATTGGACATTGTCAGGATATCTAATCGAAATGTGAATTACATGAGCGGTAGTGTTAAGAGTGATGGATCACGGCTCATTTCTGCGTTTGACATTTGTAGCGAAGGTTTCTACACCCCCGTTTTATACTAGCATCTAATCATTTCCATATGTGGATCGAGAGATGTCAGTATTTAAACACATTTCCCATCAGTATACTTCCATTCCATGTGTTCAGGAGCTGGCAAAGCAGGTTTTGAAATGTGTGCCCTGTCTCCAAACCATAGAGGTAGTATTTCAAAACATCCATAACTACTGACTAACCACTGGCTCCATTATCAGTTATTACCTATATAATATTACATTAAATGCATACAGTGTAAATGGGCCTGTAACGTTCCCATGTGAGTCGTATTAAAATCGTAAATATTCCATATATTGATTTGTGTAGTCTAACTAACAAGCTGTGATTTCTAGAGTAGTGTTCGTCAGATACGTAAACACTGTCACAGTTACATTGATTCAGCTCAATCTGAAAATAAACGGACACACTTACCTTATTTGTAAATACTACTCCAGCCGTTTTTTATATATACCGTATATAGAACCGAATGATTAGTGTTACAGATTACTTAAGTAATCCAGACTAGCAGTATCATTAATGTAAAGGTTGTGCTATTCTATATATATATTAAATGATAATTTAAGCAGTATCATTAGTGTAAAGGTTTTGCTATTCTATATATATATTAAATGATAATTTAAGCAGTATCATTAGTGTAAAGGTTTTGCTATTCTATATATATATTAAATGATAATTTAAGCAGTATCATTAGTGTAAAGGTTTTGCTATTCTATATATATACTATTTAACTAGTGATAATTTAAGCAGTATCATTAGTAGTTAAACGGTTTTGACTTATTACTATTATAGT
>NW_013666862.1:238848-244210 GCF_000517525.1 Limulus polyphemus | reverse complement strand
TTACTTAAGTAATCCAGACTACGCAGTATCATTAATGTAAGGTTGTGCTATCTATATATATATTAATGATATTTAAGCAGTATCATTAGTGTAAAGGTTTTGCTATTCTATATATATATTAAATGATAATTTAAGCAGTATCATTAGTGTAAAGGTTTTAGCTATTCTATATATATATTAAATGATAATTTAAGCAGTATCATTAGTGTAAAGGTTTTGCTATTCTATATATATATATTAAATGATAATTTAAGCAGTATCATTAGTGTAAAGGTTTTGCTATTCTATATATATATTAAATGATAATTTAAGCAGTATCATTAGTGTAAAGGTTTTGCTATTCTATATATATATATTAAATGATAATTTAAGCAATCTGTAACAATAATCCTTTTTAGAGTCATATTTATCATATTTTATAAGTACAGAAATGTTGCTGTTAATACGTGTTCACGTATATGATATACGGAACAATTCACCTCTAATTATTTTAAGGTTCAATTTAACGCCATGCGTAGCTATATTACCAACAAATGTTACTTGAGAGATACAAAAATAACAATATGACGCCCATGTTTAAATTATGCATTTTACGTCTAGTTTAATATGCTTATTAAATGGGAAAACAAACAAAACGATGAATTTAGACTATCAAATTTCATCCAATAAAACTTATTTTCAAAAACTATTGTTAAGCTCTGTTCTAATAAAGTTAAAACTGGGAATAAACGTTTTTACCTTTACATTATTTTAGTCCTACTTTAAGTGCATTATGAAAGATTGTGAAATGAAACTGTTAATTTAGTAAGTTCTAAATTTCATTTACCATAAAAAAGTGAATTCAAACAAAATACAATTAGAGTGTTGTACTAGTTACAGACTCTCTATATGTTTTATTTTTGTCCCCAATATCTCATGTAAGTATATTTGAATCTTCTTGGTTAACTTGATTCTGGACGAAACAAAATGTGTGCTTGGCATGACTGATGGTTAGGGCACTTAACTCGCAATCTGTGGGCCACGGGTTAAAATCTCCTCACCAATTATGTTCCCCCTTTCATTCGTTATAAGAAGCGTTATAATGTGACGGTCAATCCCACTTTTCGTTGGTAAAGAGGAGTCCAAGATTTGGCAGTGGGCCTCGCCCTTTCATTCGTAGGAGCGTTATAATGTGACGGTCAATCCCACTTTTCGTTGGTAAAGAGGAGTCCAAGAGTTGGCAGTGGGCCTCGCCCTTTCATTCGTAGGAGCGTTATAATTGACGGTCAATCATACTTTTCGTTGGTAAAAGAGTAGTCCAAGAGTTGGCAGTGGGCGTTGCTGACTAGCTACCTTCTTTCCACTCGATCATTTCTAAATTACGAACCTGCTAGTGAAGATAGCCTTCGTGTAGCTTTGCGCGAAATACAACAAACCAAATGTATTTGAAAAACTTCAAGGTCAACATTCTGCTTTGGAAGAGTTCGAAAGTAAACACAGACTGTTTTAAGATATACCTTTGAAAATGGAATCTTCAGTCTAATCTTTTATTGTTTACAATTGTGTATGACAGGAATCTTTCTTAGTAAATCTCATTCATAAGTTTTATTGGACATTGAGATGGTTTTGAAACATTTCCTCTTGATCAGCTACTTGATATCTGTTCATGTATTCAAGGAACCAAATATGTTTTTGTTCATCATTTCAATGGTAATCTTTGTGTTCAAGGAGCTGAATATGTGTTTTTTTTCGTAATTTCAATGATAATCTTTGTATTCAATGAGATAAATATGTTTTTTGTTCATCATTTCAATGGTAATCTTTACGTTCAAGGTGCTAAATACGTGTTTTGTTCGTAATTTCAATGATAATCCTTGTATTCAATGAGATAAATATGTTTTTGTTCATCATTTCAATGGTAATCTTTGTGTTCAAGGAGCTAAATGTGTTCCTTTTCTCATCATGTGGATGATAATCATTGCTTATACATCTTCACACTAATCAGGAGAAGTTTCTATTTCACCTGAGATAATTATTTTCACCCATCACCAGCTATTCGTGGTAAGTCCCACTATTTGTGGATAAAAAAAGTAACTCAAGAGTTGGCGGTGGGTGGTGTTTGCTTGCTGCCTTCCTTCTACTCTGTCACTGCCAACTTATATATATATATATAGTGGAGGAATCAGAGTGACATGAATTTCTAAAACTCGTAGAAAAAGTGTTTTTCAAGATACGCTAACGAACTGTCGTACAGTTGTTGTTATATTAGAACGTGGCCGAGTGCGGCAAAGTGGTTAGAGTCCCGGGCTGTGTGAATCTGAGGTGGTCCAATGTTTATCGTCCCGTTACCACCAAAAAAATAAAAATGAAAGAAATCACTTTCCGCCGTGAGTGGTTTATAAGAGTGAAAGTTAAATCGCACTATTCGGTCTGATAAGAGCAAGCCAAGAGCTAATGGGGGATGGTATTGACAAGTTGACCTCCCTGTAGTCTATCAATATTAAAAATTAGGGGAGGCTAGCCCAGATAGCTTTCTTTTAGCTTAAACAAACCAACCCTGAAACATAAGTGATATTCTAGTGACATTGACTCCTTCCATCTACGTTATTGTATATTGTAAATATATTTTCGACCTTGATAAATGCGTTCTCTACACGTGTGCACTTCATGTGACTGTATTGTCCCCCGCTGGGACAGTGGTAAGTCTACGGCTTTACAACGCTAAAATCAGAGGTTCGATTACCCTCCGTGGACAGAGCAGATAGCCCGGTGTGGCTTTGCTATAAGAAAATCACGTGACTGTATCTTTTTTTCTATTAAAAGTATTTATAATGCTCTTTCGGTTGATTTCTGTATTAATTTTATGTAATATCTGAATGGCTGAAAAACTGCATGTGTAAGATCAAGTGAAACCAACAAATAATTAAAACAAAACTATTGTCTTTGTATTTATGCAGATTAACTTTCTTAATAAAGGTTATTTTATCTTGTGTCAAAATAACGAGGACAAAAACATTTAAATAAGTTAAACCATAGCTTACAGAAGTGTTGTTATACAGATAATGTCTTTGCTAGAGATTAAAAACTGTCTAAATAAAACATAAAAGGACCTGTCTCTAGTCACGAGGATAAGAAAAGTTTTTCTTTGGTTTTAATCATACTTCCCAGAGTTTTATAATGACGTTGTGATAACATTAGTATCATCATATTTTACCCTTCTCTGACAACTGTATAACATATTTTTATTCAGGTATATTCAAGTAATCTTTCTTAAATTTCACGCAGTTCTTCTGCATGGAGGTGTAGCGTCTTCCTGGTAAACCAAGTTTATGAAGGTTATATAAATGCACTAATTATCTTGCTTCGGTGAAAGTTACATACTATAACAACTATTCCATAGAGGCTTGTACTAGATTGATCCCGTGTCTGTATCTACTTTCTGTGGTACGATAAGCCCATTTCAAGGGATGATACAGGTAACTGTAGAAGTTGAAAATGAGTATGGTTATGGGGTTCTTTCCCATGTATATATTATTTTGAATATTCTTTGATAGAGCTAATTAAGGTTTGTGGTGTAGTGCACTAAGACTCTCATCTAACTTGAAAGTGTGGTACTTCATTAATTCTTTTTTGATTCTGTCGCTGTCTTGTAGGGACGTTTTGTGATACTTCATTAATTCTTGATTCTGTCGTTGTCTTGTAAAGACATTTTGTGGTACTTCATTAATTCTTGATTCTGTCGTTGTTTTGTAAGGACGTTTTGTGGTACTT
This sequence comes from Limulus polyphemus, assembly GCF_000517525.1. Classification (NCBI taxonomy): domain Eukaryota; kingdom Metazoa; phylum Arthropoda; class Merostomata; order Xiphosura; family Limulidae; genus Limulus; species Limulus polyphemus. The sequence goes on along the minus strand of NW_013666862.1, from coordinate 240,460 downwards.
CATTAATTCTTGATTCGTCTTGTAAGAACGTTTTGTGGTACTTCATTAATTCTTGATTCTGTCGTTGTTTTGTAAGGACGTTTTGTGGTACTTCATTAATTCTTGATTCGTCTTGTAAGAACGTTTTGTGGTACTTCAATAATCCTTGATTCGTCTTGTAAAGACGTTTTGTGGTACTTCGTTAATTCTTGATTCTGTTGTTGTCTTGTAAATACGTTTTGTGATACTTCGTTAATTATTGATTCTGTCGTTGTTTTGTAAGGACGTTTTGTGGTACTTCGTTACTTCTTGATTCTGTCGTTGTCTTATAAAGACGTTTTGTGGTACTTCATTAATTCTTGATTCTGTCGTTGTCTTCTAAGGGCATTTTTTGGAAGTCTTTTTCTTCGCTCCAGCAGTACGTTACAGTTCTAAAGAACATAGAAGCTGGCCAGTGGATAAAGTTATTTGTGAATGGAGATTTATTTTGTTTGTTCATATTACTTGCTTTCATTTGTTGTCCGTGTTCGAAATGTTATTCTGCATAACATTTTGAAGATATTTGATGATCATTTTCCGAGAAATATCAGCGAAGCTCAGTACCACAAGATTTACTAGTTTTATAAGCCACTTAAAGTCTAGTTTTATAAACACCTTAAAGTCTAGTTTTATAAACCCCTTAAAGGCTAGTATTATAAGCCTCTTAAAGATTAGTTTTATAAGCCACTTAAAGACTAGTTTTATAAGTCCCATAAAAACTAGTTTTATAAGCCCCTTAAAGGCTAGTTTTATAAACCCCTTAAAGTCTAGTTTTATAAGCCTCTTAAAAACTAGTTTTATAAGCCACTTAAAGACTAGTTTTATAAGCCTCTTAAAGACTAGTTTATAAACACCTTAAAGTCTAGTTTTATAAGCCCCTTAAATACTAGTTTTATAAGCCTCTTAAAGACTAGTTTTATAAGCCACTTAAAGACTAGTTTTATAAGCCTCTTAAAGACTAGTTTTATAAGCCCCTTAAAGGCTAGTTTTATAAGCCCCATAAAGACTAGTTTTATAAACCTCCAAAGTCCAGTTTTATAAGCATCTTAAAGACTAGTTTTATAAGCCCCTTAAATACTAGTTTTATAAACCCCCAAAGTCCAGTTTTATAAGCATCTTAAAGACTAGTTTTATAAGCTACTTAAAGACTAGTTTTATAAGCATCTTAAAGACTAGTTTTATAAGCCCCTTAAAGACTAGTTTTAGAAACCCCTAAAAGATCTAACTGATCGCAATTTTTATTTACGAAACTTTTTTTCTAATTTGAAAACAAAAAAATGTTTAACTTGTTTTCTTTTTAAAGATCTTTACTTAGAAGAAGGAAAGAAAATGAGAGTAAGCGTGAATAATCTTGCTGATAGACGTGCTTGTTATGATTTTCTTGCAGGAAACTGAGAGAGCCGTTCTTCAGGGACTTGTTATTTAAACAAATATTTTATGAAACTTTTTAATCCCCATTTAAATAAGCCATGGGCCCGGCATGGCCAGGTGGTTAGGGCACTCGACTCGCAGTCTGTTGGTCGCGGTTTCAAATCCCCGTCACACCAAACATGCTCGCCCTTTCAGCCGTGGGGGTGTTATAATGTGACGATCA
>NW_013666862.1:233472-238417 GCF_000517525.1 Limulus polyphemus | reverse complement strand
CTAAATTAGGGACGGCTAGCGCAGATAGCCCTCGTGTAGCTTTGTGCGAAATCCACAACAAACAAACAATTAAACTAACAGCGCTGTCTCCTTTCGGTTTTGTCCCCCCCCCCCCCCAGTGGCACGACACCCGTGTTGGCACTGTACAAATACTTCATTGTGTAGCTTCGTGCTTAACTACAATAATAAAATAAAATATTTCGGTGTTTTACAGACACAATACACGGGATAACATCTTACACAGACCCAGTGGACGCAGAAGTGACGTCAACTACGACGTGTCTGGATTTGGAGAGTTTATTGGAAGATACATATGAATACAGCAGTGAGGTCAGCGCCACGACTAGTAACACAGAGAATGACATTGGAACGATACGAAAACAGCTCGAGAGCCTGGAGACAATGTATTCTGAGGTATCTATATATTTAAAAGAGTAATATGTATGTGTACGTATGTGGGGAGATTTTTAAACTTCATTGAACTATGCAAAAATGAAATTAGGAGTGGGGAAATACGAACGACATCACCATGTGCCTAATGGATGGGTGGGTGTAGATAGTACTATGCATTGCAAAGGGGAAGGTACTTGGGGAGTGGATTTGTCATCCCTCAAAGCCCCATCTCACATAACATTGTATGTGTTTTGTGTACGAATCTGTTCATTTTTTCTATAGACATTTAGGGTACTAGTATCGTCAGACTGTTGAGTAGAAATCTGGGAGCAATATAATTGAGTTTTGATATTTGCCCCAAATAACCAGGTTTTGAAAGCGTCATTAAATGTGATGTCTCTTACTAGATAAGTCGATCGGTTTATCATTTTTTATCAGAACATTCGACTCAATGTGTCTTTGTACTAGAGGTGTTTGGTGGATATCACGCGTTGTGGAATATGTTTAACCTCGCAGTTATTGTGACGCCCCGCACGGCCATCAGATTCGAGGTAGGTCACTTAACTGTAGGGCAGCAGGCGTGATCCTGATTGGTTTTACATTTTATAAACTTTGTACATTCAACCACAAAATACCACAACCAAAGAAAAACAACGAAGTACGAGTTTTTTCCCCAAGTAATATAATTATAACATCATGCGTTAAATCATACGAATGTGAATCCTTTTACAGCCTTGCCCCACAGTGGCACAGCGGAATGTCTGCTGACTTACAACGCTAGTAACCGGGTTTCGATACCCGTGGTGGGCAGAGCACAGATAGCCCATTGTGTGTAGCTTCGGGCTTAATTCCACACAAACAAACCTTTTACAGTAATAATATTATTCAACAATAAAAAGAGGCGCTTGTCAATACATATTTTGTCTTTCTCTGATTTGGTATAAGTGACATTTACCCTTCACACGTAAGTGGGTCTGAACATCAGTTTAACGAACAAAACTTCTGTAACATTCAAAATTTAACCAAAATGCTCCTCTAGCTTCCATGTCGAGATCTAATGATCATAAAGTCAAGGTTCGAGCCCCGATATGCTATTGAACAAGCATCAAACCTTCGGCTGTGAGGGCGTTATAAATGTGGCAATTAATACAGCTATTCACTATATGCAGCTGTATAAGAGGCGGCGAGTGTTGCTGATGGGTTACTCTCCTTCTGTGAGCAGTTCTAAATTAGAGGCGGTTGACTTGAACCCTACGGACCTTCGACCAGGACATTAAACACATTTGTTGAAAACACCAATACTAACTTCCATACCAAGATTACTTATCTTGGACAGTGTAGAATTTTACGAATTTTCTTTATTTATCTAACAAAGATACGTCGTAATTGTAAAATAATAAGATTTTTCGTTTTTTGCATATAATAGCTTTTCTATCAAAACTGTTCGTGCCTTGTCTGATCAGTTCAGTCCCATTTTTTATTCTACTTTTAAAACTACAACTACGAAGAAAATATAAAGTTCACACATTTCATTGTATAATCTAAAAAACCTATTCGAAATCGAGTTTAGTTGTAAAAATAAACATGAAGCCCAATCTCTCATTCCATTCACCACTAATAACTGAGTTATACCAGTTTCGGGGATTTCAATTCCTCATCAATAACCCTGATTAGGGGAAGATTGAAAACAACAACAACAAAACGATTAGGCCTTATATATGGTATTTTTAGTTGTGTTTTACTCACTACCACAACAACAAAAACGACTAGGCTTTATATATATATATATAGTGGTGAACTGTATATTATACGTATGGTATTTTTAGTTGTGTTTTACTCACCACCACAACAACAAAAAGACTAGGCCTTATATATATAGTGGTGAACTGTATATTATACGTATGGTATTTTTAGTTGGGTTTTACTCACCACCACAACAACAAAAACGACTAGGCTTTATATATATATAGTGGTGAACTGTATATTATACGTATGGCATTTTTAGTTGTGTTTTACTCACCACCACAACAACAAAAACGACTAGGCTTTATATATATATAGCGGTGAACTGTATATTATACGTATGGTATTTTTAGTTGTTTTACTCACCACAGGAAAGCATCCATGCTCCTAATTTATTCTTCTAAATCATTTGACAGACAAACTGTTTAAGATACAAAAAATATATGTGAAGCCAGGGTTACTCGATGAGGGTTAGAATTCCCAAAAACCAGTATAACTGAGTGCAAATGGTGAATTGAATGATAAATTAGGCTTCATGTTTCTGTTAATTATCTTTAAACAATTAATCTTCTCTGATGAATAATTAAGAAAAATATAATAGTAGCACTAATGCTTTAAAATTTTTAAATACTGTATTAATATAGGTTCAATGTGGTTAGTAAATTACAACTAAAAACACTAAATATGTTTATATTTATTACATGAGTTGAGTTATCAAGGCGTTTAGTAAATATTCTTTTGTCTGATATAAAATAAATAATATGCATAAACTCTGACATATTTATTTTATTTCCCGTGTCTCGCTTTGAACTATAACTTGATATAGATATATTCAAATTTACGTTGTGTTTTCAGTTATTTTACACCGGCAATTAGATATTTTTACTCTTTCCTTGTATTTCAACAGGTTCTAAAACTATTAGGCTTAAAAAGTAACAAGCGAGGCGTAAAGCCACGAGAGGGAGTTACTGACGGTTTAAGAACCACCAGACGACATATAGATGGCAGTCTACTGTCACTCACCAGACGGAGTTCTGTCGGACGAGGATCAAACAGTTTTAAAGACAGAAGAAGCCAGGATCACAGACGAAGAACAAAAGAATCAAATCATAGGTGGATAACAAACTGTAATGCAATCTGTCTCTCTGTCTGTCCAAATACCATTACTTTCCTATTGGCTATTCTTCATAATCAGATAGTTACTACTTTGTTTGCCAACAAAATTGCTCATGATTTATCTCAACCCAAAATATAATTTTCTACCAAAAAATAACATATTATATTACTTCATAGTAAACAACAGCATCATATTAGGAGTTTTCTCGCGCATGTTGAATCCTCATTCAAGTATAACAATACATTATTTCAACTTTAGATCAGTTGGCGCTTCTAACATACACACATGTATATATATAAATTTCTTTCTTCTCATAAACAAAATGTTTTATGAACTTCTAACTCATGTTTGGTTATTTTTAGTGTGCAGAACAAGCGGTTTCTGCGACTGGAATCCCACGTTGTGACGTTAGCTCGAAGCGTGGCACATCTCTCGTCTGAGATGCGCACGCAGCAAGTTATAGCGCGAGAATTAGAAGCATTACGTCACGACGTCAACTGGCTACGGGAACAATTTCGCTCACTGGAAGATTCTGCTGGGGACATTTCGAGCCATTGTCGTGGAGCACGTGCGTATAGAAGGCAGTATAGTCAAAGCAGCCGAGAATGGGAAAAGTTTCGTCAAGACTTTTTAGAACTACCTAATCTCGACAAAGTACAAAAACTAACAAAGTAAGAATGACAAATGAAGATCTGTATTTTATTTCGAGAACCGATTTTATCTTAAAATGAACCATATTTGCGTTACACGCAACTGACGTGTTTAATTTACCTATTAACTTTTTGATATACAAGTTTAAGTGTTTTATGAGATGCGAACTCGTTGGTTTTTTACAAATGGAGTTAAAATACATCGTAAAAAAGCATACATCATTTTTAATACATTTGTAGATTTATACACTACACCAAATGATATAAGATCAAGTGGTTAATAACGCCAGGAAATTTTATTTTAATTCATTTTCAAAAAAAAAAAAAATGTACAACACTGGTTTTGTACTTTTTTTTTCACGTGTTCAGTTGTACGAATAAACAGTTGTTTAGGCGCACTGTTCACGTGCTACCCACGTTGTAAAGTAAGTACTCGCGTTAAGTTTTCAAATGTGAGTATGCGCTGTTTCAGTGGTGGCTTCAACTTTGGACCTGGTTTTCGTTTAATTACGCAGTAACTGCTGAGAGGGAAAGATCGAAATTTACTATCAGAGCTTTTCTGATTTTTGAACGTGGATAAACATGGTCGAAATTTACTATCAAAGCTTTCTAGATTTTGTAAAGTGGATAAACATTGTCGAAATTTATTATCAGAGCTTTTCAGATTTTGGAACGTGGATAAACACGGTCGAAATTTACTAGAGCTTTTCAGATTTTGGAACGTGGATAAACACGGTCGAAATTTACTAGAGCTTTTCAGATTTTGGAAAGTGGATAAACATTGTCGAAATTTATTATCAGAGCTTTTCAGTTTTTGTAAAGTGGATAAACATTGTCGAAATTTATTATCAGAGCTTTTCAGTTTTTGTAAAGTGGATAAACACGGTCGAAATTTACTAGAGCTTTTTAGATTTTGGAACGTGGATAAACACGGTCGAAATTTACTAGAGCTTTTCAGATTTTGGAACGTGGATAAACACGGTCGAAATTTACTAGAGCTTTTCAGATTTTGGAACGTGGATAAACACGGTCGAAATTTACT
>NW_013666862.1:225990-233340 GCF_000517525.1 Limulus polyphemus | reverse complement strand
AACGTGGAATAAACACGGTCGAAATTTACTAGTAGCTTTCTAGATTTTGTAAAGTGGATAAACATTAGTCGAAATTTATTATCTAGAGCTTTCTTTTTTGTAAAGTGGATAAACATTGTCGAAATTTATTATCAGAGCTTTTCAGTTTTTGTAAAGTGGATAAACACGGTCGAAATTTACTAGAGCTTTTTAGATTTTGGAAAGTGGATAAACATTGTTGAAGTTTGTTATCAGAGCTTTTCATGTTTTGTAAAATGTATAAACATTGTAGAAATTTACTATCAGAGCTTTTGATATTTTGGAACGTGGATAAACATGATCGAAATTTACTATCAGAACTTTTCAGATTTTGGAAAGTGGATAAACATGGATACAAATGGCAGTTTATTTTGGTGTATTCAGATCCTCAGTTGGAAGGTTATTAACATGTTAACCAACAATTGTATTTCACACTAGACATCCTAGGCATTGTCGTGAAAGTCGACTACGTCACGAATTATCGCTTTATGCACAACATGACCATTAAAAATCACCAAAGGATGACATGATGTGGGTGGTCAGAGAACCATGTAATTAACTTACATGCGGCTTTGTCAGTTGGCATAGATCTATTAAAATGAATGTACAACATTTTTATGAATGTAATTATCGTATATGATGCAGTAAGGTGACTTTGACACAAGGCAAATTGTATTCCATCTTAAAAATACAGTGGTATCAAATATCCAATATGTCCTCGGTCCATTTCGACAGCAGAGTCCGAACGGTGAAGGAATTACTAACAGCACGAATTACATCTACAGCGATGGGCGTCAAGTAATGTTGAATAGGATTTTTAACCTCAAATATTAAGATTGTGTAGTTGTAACTAATTGTCCCGCGTGAGTCAGCAGTAAATTTATGGATGCTAAAATTCGAGGCTCGATTCCCCGCAGTGGACAGAATGCAGATAGCCCATTGTGTAGCTTTGCACTCATAAGAAGAAGAGCAGTTTTTTAAAAGTCCTACTAAAACTAACACTTTCATTTAGAATTTGTAATGATTACACAAGATGAACAAGTTTTTAAGGTCATCTTGCAAGCCGGGTTTCGATACCCTTGATGGGCAAAACACAGATAGCCCATTGTGTAATTTTGTGCTTAACATCAAACAAACCGGTCATCTTGCAACGCCACCTATGGTAGTTTTCCTCATAAATAACACCTTCTAGCTTATAGAATTCATCACACTTTAATTTTTTTTACCTCAAGTTTGCCTTTGTTCAGTCTATGAATTCTGAATGCAAGCACAAAAATAAGTTTAGCCCTTTACTGAGTATTCAACTGGAATTGTGACTTCTTTGATATTTAACTCAGCGGTTGAATACAAAGATAAGTTCACATGACCGAAGATGGCCATCTGACTTAGTAATGACGAAAATACTTGATATATGATTAATTATACAGTAATAAGCCCAACAATCTTTTGATCAAACCTCAAAATTCTTGATTGCAGGTTTATGTGAAAAATATGATTTGCTGACTTGAAGCTTTAATTACTATTATCGTTGTGTCCATCAATTTTTCACTTGGTTCCACAAAGTTTGAGTAGTTGTAATAATCCTATTGGTTGCTGAGTGAACCAATAAGCTCTTGCAACAAACTCATAATATTAACTACAATTCATAATAATGTCACTTGGTAAGCAAGTAAAGCTTACTCAAAGTCACCTTGCAACGCCGCCTATGGTTACTTTTTATTACAATTCATAATGATGTCACTTGATAAGCACACGAGGCTTCAAATTCATCTTGCAGCGTAAAGTATGGTTGTTTTCCAAAAAAATGTGTTCCACATATGTTTTATACACCAATATCAACTAATAAAACTGTTTGGTATTCTTAGAGTTAGGGCGGATATGTCACAACCGTAATAAAAAGAACGCTAACAGTTGAGTCATTAAAGTCTGGAGAACGAAAACCGAATCGTATCACTGCAGGATTTGACGCGTGTCGAAGATAAAGTTTGAGATGTATAAAAAGTAACAGGTTAAGTGATGCACTTCAAGGAAACAAACAAACAAAAAAATACTGCGCACGCCAACAGAGTTGCACATGAAATAATAATACTGTTTATTTAACTGTTTGTTTTTTCATCAATCAATTCACCTGTAGAGGAAATAGGCTTTACAGCACAAAAGCAAATTGTGTGACGACCAGTACAAATTACAACGATTCATAAGCACAATTTTCGGTAAGAAAACAAAGAAATAACGCTTCTCTGACTTTAACCAAACATATACGAAATTGCAAATTCTGTTTTATCATGGGAAAGTTGGGCTAAAGATGTTTAAAGGTAATCTAAACAATACCATAAGAACACAGAGCTTATCCAATGTCAATGTCCTCTGGAGAAAAGCATAATATCAAGGTTCAGGTTTACAGTGTTTTAGGGTAAAGAAGCCTAGAAGTGTTACACAATGTGTAAAGGTAATCTAAACAATACCATAAGAACACAGAGCTTATCCAATGTCAATGTCCTCTGGAGAAAAGCATAATATCAAGGTTCAGGTTTACAGTGTTTTAGGGTAAAGAAGCCTAGAAGTGTTACACAATGTGTAAAGGTAATCTAAACAATACCATAAGAACACAGAGCTAATCCAATGTCAATGCCCTCTGGAGAAAAGTGTAATATCAAGGTTCAGGTTTACAGTGTTCTAGGATAAAGAAGCGTGGAAGTGTTACACAATGTGTAAAGGTAATCTAAACAATACCATAAGAACACAGAGCTAATCCAAAGTCAATGCTCTCTGGAGAAAAGTGTAATATCAAAGTTCAGGTTTATAGTGTTCTAGGATAAAGAAGCGTAGAAGTGTTACGCAATGCGTAAAGGTAATCTAAACAATATCATAAGAACACAGAGCTAATCCAATGTCAATGCCCTCTGGAGAAAAGTGTAATATCAAGATTCAGGTTTATACTATTTTAGGGAAAACTGTTGGAGACAACTGAAGTCTAGAACTGTTGCACAAACTTGAAATATTGTAAAAATAAAGTTAAAAGGGGCTAGAAGTTAAGATAACTATAGGCATGGCAACCACAATTGTAATTTTGTGGTACTCCTTCATACGAGCAGAGTCGCGGGTTCGAATCCCCGTCACACCGAACATGCTCGCCCTTTCAGCCGTGGGGACGTTATAATGTGACGGTCAATCCCATTATTCGTTGGTAAAAGAGTAGCCCAAGAGTTGGCAGTGGGTGGTTATGACTAGCTGCCTTCCCTCTAGTCTTACACTGCTAAATTAGGGACGTTTAGCGCAGATAGCCCTCGAGTAGCTTTGCGCGAAATTCAAAACAAACGAAAAGACACGTTTCATCCTCCATTGAATGCACAGTTTTTGGAATATTGTTGAGAACTGGAACCAACGTCTTTGATCGCATGTACTTTCACAATTGAGTCAATGACCTCAATGGATGACAGGCTCGAATATAAAGAACTAAAGGTACATTTCGTGCTCAGTGCAACATTTTATAAAACCGTTTCAGTGACGGTCCAGTTAGGGTGTGAAAAGACATCAGTATGAATGAACGTGGACATTTTAATATATTGAAATGGTATTGGACCCAGGATTCCCCAGCTGCAAAGCATTTCATGGTTTCCTTATGAAAATAAAGATAATTAACTTGTAGATTAAGTAGAACTGTTTTTGTTTTCTACTTAGATTGTAATTACTATTAATATGAACAGAGATTATATAAGTAAAATTTTTAGTCTCTTTTAATTGAGTTATAAATGATTTATAATTCTGTTTTTCAGATGCACCACCAATATGATCTGGTGAATTAATGAACAATGTTCACAATCAACATTGTTTATTAATCCATCACCTAAAACACAGAACAAGTATCATGCCTTCAGTATCTTTTTATCATCTCTGAACACACACTTCTGTCTTCCTCTAGGTTTTTTGGAGACGAACCTCCACTGGTCCGACAATTTCTCAAGAAACTTGGTTATGAGGTATGACTGAATTATAGTTTCTTATTAAGCACAAAGCTACGCAATGGGCTATTTGTGCTGTGCTGTGCTATGTGAGGGAGGGGGATGAATTATAGAAGTAAGATGCATTATTTAACAAAGCATAGTTTAAGAATAGACAAAATAGCTTGTGGAAAATTAATTTCTTGCTTTCCTAGAACAGTAATTTCTTTTATTTGTGTTTTATACCAAATTAATAAAAATGTGTAACTTGGTAAAATTGTGCATAATATTTCATTTGTCTATATTTTCAATAAAATTATTGCTTTATCAAATTCGAAAAGCTAGGTAAAAAAGGGAGTGATATTTGGCTGACTAGAAAATGGCCAGGTGGTTAGGGCGTTCGACTCGCAAGTTGAGGGTCGCGGGTTCGAATCCCCGTCCCACCAAACATACTCGCCCTTTCAACCGTGGGGGCGTTATAATGTGACGGTCAATCCCATTATTCGTTAGTAAAAGAGTAGATTGCGAGTCGACAAAAACAAACCCGCTAATAAGAGATATTTTAATACAATTCCGAAAATGTAGGAATAAGTACGATATTTGAAACGATGTGGCAATAGCATTTATAGAGGTAGCCTTGAAAATAGCTTTTTTCAATATTATGTTTAAAACTGTCAGGACATCGTTTTTAAGTAAACATGAGGAAACTGCTCTATAGTAGGAAAAAGTGAGGTAAAACGGTCCCCTTCGATGAAACAGCGATCCCTGTATATCAGCAATCATAACGTGCAGCCATCAGAGTGAAGTATATGTAACTATTGTTCACGAGAACCTCTGCACAAACACACTGGCTGATGGGCGCGATTTTAACTTTTTGACATTGAACAACTTTGGTCTAGGATAAGAACTTTGAATCTTTTATGGGTACAGTGAATCTCACTTTGTTGATTTCAAACATTGAGAAATTATAGATGGCTGAATATGTTGTAAAAGAACCACTGTGAACTTCGTTGATTTTTATAAAGTGAAATTGCTTTAGGATATATATAGCATAGAGCAAAACGCCTCTTCGGAGGGCCGTCGTACCCCACATTAGTGACGTATATTTCCGCCATAGGCTTCGGCAGCAATATACATCATTGCCCCACAGCAGTACCAACGTTCTTTTGCGCCATTGTCCTGGATAATGCGCAAGTTGTGCATGGCGCACGGCCTTCCTGATCCCTGCCCAGATAATTGAAATAGTGATCTAAATGCAGTTGCTAAGTGCAACATATATTTTGAATATCAGTTGTTATTAGTTGTATAGAGGCCATTAACCCGATTTTAGGGTATCCGTTTCATCTAAACTTATAGATCAAATTGTCCCCAACCTCAATAAATGCATTTTCCAATATCTAAAAAAGGGTCTATGCTCAATCTTAGTTTAATTAGAAATAACATTTTTAAGAAAATAGGGTTTATTTTAAAATATTTTGCTTTTTCATGACATTCATCTTAATTCATGAAAACCGCATTCATAGTTAAGGTGACCGTCTTATACCCACCTTCTTCTAATAGGAATGTTTCAGTTCTGAAAATAATACTAATTTCCTACAACACATAGACTAATGTTTTCTTTCACATAATTTTATTTTTATTTTGTTTTAGGAAATATGCTTCCAATTTTGATGTTTTTTCACGGGATTTAATTTTTTATTTTGTTTTAGAAATATGCTTCCAATTTTGAAACAGAAAAGATCGGCATAGTGGAACTCCCTTATCTCACAGAAGAACGTCTGCAGAAAATCGGTATACCAATGGGGCCAAGATTGCGTATTCTACAAGAAGCCAAGATGGCTTTCCAACAGGATCCACTCAATAGTTGCTTAGTATGAAATATTTAAAATACAAGAATTATTGCAAGTAAACACATCTTTATTACTTAAATAGACGCTTCGATTATCACTTCATTCGTACTTGTTAAATCTCAAAATTTAAATTGATGGAGCATGCGTGGAATTTGAGTATTTATGCTGCAAGAATTAGAAGGGGAACTTGTCTTAGGTACTAAATCTACCAAATGATAACTTACACCAATTTTATAGATTTACACCTCTTAATGCACACGTTTTTTTTTTTAATTCTCATTCACGTGGTCTTGGCCAAGCTGTAAAGAACATTACTGAAAATTATTTGTCCAAATTGCTTTGAATTAAAGTGTAATACAAATAATCCTTATTTGAATAGTTTTAGTTTTGGTATGTTGCAAATAAATTAATAATTAAACACTCGTTGTAGACTTTGCTTTACTTTTGTTGATAATAAAGTTATCTTATTTCAGAGAACTATATTTTAATTAGTTTAGATTTTGTATAAAATATACGGGATTTCCTTTAATGTTGTTTTTACTTCGACACTGCATTAAACTATACTTTGAACAATTGATTTTAACTCTATCAATTTTTAACCAAAACCAATTAAATTTGAATTACATATTTATTAATGAGTAAAATATGTATCTCAAGTATTTGTGTAAACTGCAAGTCACCACTTGAAAATCATCGGTTTTATTTTATTGCCATTTATCTAATAAAATAATTTGGGAATAGTCCCCAGATGTTTTGAAAGAACTATTAGACTTCCTACTTGGACTTCCTACTTCCAAGACACACCTGTGTTTGACCATCACTAATTTCTCCGCTTTAATTTGTCGGCTCAAGCATTCAATGAAAAGAAAAAACACGTGAAATACACCCTAAAGTATTCATATTCAATTGATAATTAGTGTATCTGTGGGAAAAAAAACGCATACAAAAACAATATTTTTTCAGACAGCTGACCAATAAGTCATCTCAAAATCAAAACACTGACCGTCATCTTTTAACAGTGTTGCAACCATAATGGCTTATTTATGGATCCTTACTGATAAGTTCTCGACGTTGTTGTACGGACCTATTATTTCATTGTAGACTGTGTTTAGTTTTTAAACTGGTTGCTTTCGGCAAACACTTCAATTAATTTACAATATTCTTTAAAAGTTAAAGTTTAACATTCAGATATAGAACTCAATAAGACACGTATTTGTTTGTAATTAAGCACAAAGCTACACAATGGGATAATTGGGATCTGCCCACCACGAGTATCGAAACCCGGTTTCTAGCGTTCTAAGTCAGCAGACATACCACGGTGCCACTGGGGGATAACTCGGAAAGAAGTGCAACATACAAAGAAGAAAAAGGATCTGTCGAAAACTTCGTATTATCACAAGACCTGTCATATTCTTATGTCTACCTATGTGGATGTAAGCTCATATTGAAAGAGAATAGTAATATCATTCTATAATAATTTCACTATAGAAAAAACGTGCACAACCAAGACTATATAATATATATATATATATATATATTAA
>NW_013666862.1:224369-225969 GCF_000517525.1 Limulus polyphemus | reverse complement strand
CTACTACGTAGTAGGTAGTAGTAGTATACTATAGTAAGTAAGAAGAAGTAATAATATACTATATATAATATACTATAATAAACGAACGAACACAACAACAACATATATATATATATATATATATATATATATATATATATATATATATACATACTAGATGTACATCCGCAGGGTCCCCAAAAGTGTTCTGTTTCAAGAGTGAAACCAAAATTAAGAGTAACAAATTCTTTTATTTCTTCTTTTGGAGTTCATATGTCATGCTGTGTTGCACCCTACAGAGTGAATAATACTTCTAGTAATTCATTGCATGCATGTGCTTTACTGACGTCACGACAGTACAAAGTGCAACGTTAAGAGTCCCCTATGTGACGCCATTTTAGTGTCTACTGACTGACTGATAGACAACGCGCTACTGTATTGTGGTGGGTGTGGTTACAACAGGTGACCTCTCCAGGTGGCCTTCGGCCCCTTTCAGGAAAATAAAGCCCAGGCATGAATTACCTTGGATAATTCAAGGCCCTGTACGCACCATAAGATCGAATGTCCTTACAACAGTTGCTAGAGTTAATGCCTGCTCGAGTGCACACATACACAAAAGACGTAGTTTCTATTATTGCACGCGATTACAGTAATATTCAAATTCAAACAACTTGCCAGTTGCATTGACGTTTTACGATAATATACGTGTGTCATTTTACAAAAAGTTTCGGTGCTAAAGATGTAAATTTAAGTTAACACAGTTTTACAAGTGACACTGTAGCTCTAACTAAAATAGTATTAATTAATTCCTGATTTTTCAAAGACATACTATGACACAATATTATTGAATGGCTGACATTCCGCGCATTCGTAAATTTCTGAAACAGTGAAAACTAAGATCGACCATGATTCAAACATGATGTTTACAATCCAATTTACTCATCACATGCAGTAAAATAAAGTTTCTCTATCGATGTTACTGGAATTATCGATTCTTGTGTGTTTCTAGTTTGTAATTACCTTCCTGTATGATTTTTTTAGTGACTATGCTGAACATTTGGTAATCACCTATTTATTAGTTGGCTAAAAGCAACAGTGCTCATAAATACAGTTCATTTTCATCTAGAATAAATGCGGAAGTAGTTGATAGATTCATTGGTGATAATATTGTTAGTTCATTGTGTTGATGTCTATACTTCTCTTACGTAAACAATAAACGAATTTTCTGATTTCCTGTGTTGCTTTGATGCACTTTGTACTAATATATATATATATATATATATACTAAATGCAAATAATTGTGCATTTTAGACCAAAAAACATTTTGAGAAAAATCATATATATTAAGGAAAAATCATATTAATTGTAAGGCGATGTTGACTGGGGCACACGTATAATCACCATCAGCTATAAAATGTTATTAAAGTTAATATATTAGCTTCTGTGGTAAACGTTTTTAACTAGTATCGTTAAATGACATGTTGACTGGAGCGCACATATAATCACCATCAGCTATAAAATGTTATTAAAGTCAATATATTAGCTTCTGTGGTAAATGTTTTTAACTAGTATCGTTAAATGACATGTTGACTGGAGCGCACATATAATCACCATCAGCTAT
>NW_013666862.1:214024-223446 GCF_000517525.1 Limulus polyphemus | reverse complement strand
ATATATATATATATATATATATATATATATACATTGTGATTAAGCTTTACCAAGTTTAATTCATCTCCATGCCTACTTAATACAGTAATATTATTAATAACAGTGTGTGTGGAATTTGTCATATATACTGCATATACAAAACCCACGAAAGAAAATCTCTATATAGCCATCATCTCTTTATAATCACATTTTCCATGGCATCTATACAGATAAGCAAACCTTGATGAGAAGGTTAGTGAACATGAAATGTGTTCAAAAACTTTTACTCAGTTTGTGAGTGTTTAATAGGGTTGGTTAATTCCTTGATTCAAGAACCTGCGATCATGAAATTAAGAAATGTCCGTAAGATCAAGATCAATTTGACTTTGAAAATCTTAGTGTAATATATTTAAATGTAAAAAAAAAATCCGGAACTTCCAGCTGTTCTGATTAATATTAGCTCTCAACTCTGCTCTTACGAGCGTCTGAAACAATTTTTCTGTACTGTTGTTTCAAAAACCAGTCCTCCAGTATTGACGACTGGGAGATTGTAGTTTAAAATTCCGTATTAATCTCACCAGATGTCCCCCCAAAGTATTTTATAGGGTTAATATTTGAGCTCTGTGTTTGAGCCATTTTACTATTGTCACTTCGAAATCATTAGTGGTTCGTGCATGCATTTTAGTAGGATACACAAACCTAATGGAACAGACATTTACTTGATTGAAAACTTCTGTGGACTGCATCTGCCTTAGAAATTTCTAACAAACGTTTCGAGATTTTTATCAGGCTCATCGCTTACCTCCAACTCTTGGGCGACTCTTGTCTGATTGAAGAGTGGGATTTTACTGTCACTCTTATAGCCTATCCAAGGTCTAAAGTACAGAGCGCAATTCTGTGGCAATAAGACGCGAACCATGACTCCTTGGACTTACAATAAGCTTCTCATTAGGCCACGCCAGGATTTCTCACTGTTCGATCATATAAGAGTAGCCAAAGAATTTGTGGGAGGGCTGTTGATTAGTTGCCTTCTTTAGTCTATCAATCCAAATTAGGGAAGACTATGCGAATATACTCCTGTTTAGCCCTGTGAAACAAACGAAATTTTTTAGAAAATACAAAATGGATCATGTCACATGTTTAAGGGGGTGTTCTAAATAATAAAAATTATGTCATATATATATATATATATGTTTGATTTGTTGTTAAGCCCATAGCTACACAATGGGCTACCCGTATTATGCCTACCGCGGGTATCGAAACTTGTTTTTTAGCGTTATAAGCCCATAAGAGCCATATTTCTAAGGTGCTAACGAGCTAATAATGTCTGATGTCAGCAAAATAATAGATTTTCTGCGAATACAACTTCAAATGTCTTTAAAATAAACGACTAAAAAATATATTTTTGGTGAAATGGTAAATACTTTTTGTGGTTCACATTTTTATGTTTGTGTTTTGAACTTCCATTTTCATTAACAAGTAATTATTCCCTGCCTGCATGTTTCTATACGAATTGGTCATTTTTTTTATGCAACAAGTTTCAAATAAGTAAGATCGAAAGATAAGATCATTTTAAAACATTTCAAGAAACCAACTGAGTAAAATAAGCGTATATATTTACGGACTTATGACGCTAGCATCCGGGGTTTGATTCCCCGCGGTGGACATAGCAGATAGCCCAATGCGGCTTTGCTCTGAAACATACTTTATAATAATTTAGCTTTTTGTGTTTTTATTGTTATTCTCGTTTATTTTTTTTTTTAAATGAAGATATTTTTAAATGAGTTATTTAAGAATTATAAGACGTTTTTTTATTAATATTAGTGACCTCTACAGTGGTAAGTAAGAAACTGTAATATGTACAAACACTGTAATATAAGCCCACTTTTTAGCTCTGTGCGTAACAAGTTATTGTATTTAGTTAGATATACTAGTGCCATCTAGTAGTAACATTTATAAAAGTTCATGCTAGAAGAAATGAAATATACTTCCTACAGTTAATTTCAAAGCATCTCTACCAATTATTTTTTACTTATAACAATAATTCCTAGCTATTTGTTATACTAGTAGATGGGGGAGAGAGAATAATCTCGTGTCTCCTAAAACATTGACAAACTTCAATTGCGTTGATTGTTGACTGCTTTATAAGTTATTTAACTTCATACAACTAGTGCTAACACTCTTACAATACGTCTGGTTTAAACATCTGTTTCTGTCACAAAGAAGTTTTAGCTAAAACAATTTTTGAACAAGCTGATTACTTGTTTGACAATTTAGATTAACACAATAATGTTTTCTGTAATTGTATATAATTTTACTTAGCGTTAAATAACGCGTCGTAGTATTACCCTTACAGCGGTATATATGCGGACTTACGCTAGAATCCGGGTTTCGATACTCGTGGTGGGCAGATAGCCCGTTGTGTTACTTTGTGCTTAACTCCAAACAAACAGTATTACCCTTTTAATTAGTTGTAGTTTCAGTTGTCTTAGAACTCGCAACTAACTGCTAATATATTAATTACAGACAATACAAAAATCAGGACATAATTTCTTGGTGAATATTAACTACATTCAAAAAATATAATTTTCACTTGACACAATTATCGAAAAACGAAAACTGAAGGCACATTGGCTGCTTTGTATAGCTTGTTCATTTCCGTTATGGCAAAATCAATTAGGATTGTGCCCTTCGTGATCCGGTAACTTAATCAGTAAAAGCACCTGCTCGCGAATAGTAAATCGAGTTTAATAGTTATTCGATTCTGTTTTCAGTTCTTCAGAAAGAAGAAAAAGCATAATATTACATAAGACGATGAGCCACACTTAACACTTGTAATTAAATGACGTATTTTTTTTTTTTACCTTGGGTTATATAAAACAATCAAACTAACATATATGAAATCTCTAAAAAGATTAGTTATAATATGATATTATCCAAATGTATGTATTCAAATTTAATATGCCACGAACTAGGTAGTTACTTATGTCCCTTAACTAAATTAAGTTTTTATAAGACAGGTACAAAACTATCAGTTTTTCCTAAGTCTTGACTTAACTAAGTTATGTCTTTCTGAGATAAGTACAAGAACTGTATCAATTTTCCTAAGACATGTTGTACTATAATATGAGTGAATGTGGTTTCATTTGTTGTTGATATATGAGGTTGATCACAGAAAAAACTCTGAATTTTATAATAAGTGAATCTATAAAATAAAATAAAGGCGTACACAGTATTCGCAGAGCTAATATTTTAAATTTCGAATACAAATTCAATATTTTAAACAGAAAAAAAAGTTTGCTTTTGTGTTAAACAAAGATCTGTGAAATAATCCCTTTTAAAAAATGAACATTTTCCAAATTTCGTAATTAAAGGATAAAAACTACATCTTGTAGTATTTAAGAAATATTAAGAGTTACAGTGCTTTAAATTTAAAAAGAAAAGTAATGTTTATGGAAATATTCGTAATAATTGTTATCAAATTACTCAACTGTTAATCGTGCAAGCAAAATGAAAAATATAAATACTGTAACTGAATTTCACCAAAATGATAATAGATGGCGTACTTATATATATATAAGTATATTATATATATATATATATAAAAATATATATATACATAAACTACTAGAAATACTTGATTTTCTATGAATTTATCAGTTGAATTAGTTAAACATCTCATGTTATCTAGAATAATATTAAAGTTACGGGTAACGAATTGTCCATGTAAGATAGTGTATGTTATATAACATTTTGAAAAAGTAGTTAGGTAATTTTTATTTATTCTGAAAAAGAAAAACTTGATGTTGCTTAATATGTCAAACTGAAACAGTTTGCAATAACCCTAAAACACTCTACACAAGTATTTTCTTTGATCTCGCTCTGTTTTTTATAAATATTCCTACCAGTAGTTCGTTGTTGAATCTCGTCTGTCTCTCATAACAATTCAAATATTTTGTAATTTTTACACATGTTAAAAATGTTTTAGTGTTGTTTAAACACCGTATTTGATAAACAGTTTTATCATCACCAACGTAATACCTAATATGATCGTATACATTTAAAACAAATTACACTTCAAACTGCCGTTTTAGAACAAAATGATTTAAGATATCTTCCTTTCTTTACGTGTAATTTGATTTCACCTTACAAATCTCCAAATTTCCTAGGATAACGTACTTACCGTATATCCAAATTGATTTGTTTATTCCAATTTTTTCACTGTAAGTGTAAGATCCATTTATAAAATCTTTTCATACAAGCTTACGCTAATATTTTTACAAATTTTTGCAGACCTATTTGTTTTAGTTAATTTAATATTTAAACAGAGTGCAAGTGTAAGGTCCATTTATAAAATATTTTCATACAAGCTTACGCTAATATTTTTACCAATATTTTGCAGACCTATTTGTTTTAGTTAATTTAATATTTAAACAGAGTGCAAGTGTAAGGTCCATTTAGAAAATATTTTCATACAAGCTTACGCTAATATTTTCATTATTTCTACTATAGTTCCTTGTTTAACTATTTTTACAAATATTTTGCAGACCTATTTGTTTTAGTTAATTTAATATTTAAACAGAGTGCACTGTGTCAAAAACTTCATTTTTGTGGGATTTGACTACATTTAATGTAATTATTGATATTTCTTTGAATATTTGCTGTTATATCTTGTCTAGTGAAATCTTGTAAACAACAGGAATTTCCTCAATTTTAACAGTGATACTTTACTATTGCAGTTAAATTTGTTATCACGTTTCTCTCATTGTTTCGGTGATTGTGAACTTTACTTGAAAATCATCGGACGGTTCTTTCTCTTTAAGGGGAGATCCTGGTGGGGCTATCTGTGCTCTGCCTACCACGGGTATCAAGACCCGGTTTCTTGCAGTAATTTTATTTACAAATTATCAGATGATCCTTCTCCGCAAGGGGAGATTCTGGTAGATTTGTTTGTTTCTAGTTAAGCACAAAGCTTCACAAAGGGCTATCTGTGCTCTGCCCACCACGGGTATCGAAGACCCGGTTTCTTGCAGTAATTTTATTTACAAATCATCAGATGATCCTTCTCCGCAAGGGGAGATTCTGGTAGGTTTGTTTGTTTCTAGTTAAGCACAAAGCTTCACAAAGGGCTATCTGTGCTCTGCCCACCACGGGTATCGAAACCCGGTTTCTTGCGGTATATGTCCGCAGACATACCGCTGTTTCACTAGGGGGGGGGGCGATTCTGGTAGGAAAAAAGATTAAACTAAAAATCAAATTAAGTCTATTATAAGAAGCTGGTTTTTAAGAGTATTCTCATTGTTAACAAGTGATTTTATTCCCCTGGTGGGAAATGATTAAATTACTTTCCAGTTAAGACCCTCGCAAGTTATTAGGAAAATTTATTTGTTTGTCGTTAAGAGCAAAGTTACGTAATAGGCTATATGTATTCTGCTCACCGCAGGTATTAAAACCAAATTTTTAATGTTATAAGCCTCCATACATGCCGCTTTTGCCGTTTCATAGAAATTCATTATGTATCTTGCATACATTTGCTTATTGAGAGATTCGTTAAAGAAAACGTTTATCGTTTATTTTAAAAATATACATAGTGATGCTACATTATTTTTCGAATTGCTTTAATAGTTACAGAATTAAACTCAAGTCTGGTTACTCTGCTTCAAACAATCTTTCATCACAATTTCTTGACATATGAATGCAGAAAAGTTATTTTTTTCACAACTACATGTCAACCTATCATTATTTAGGATTCAAGTATCTTGAAATCCCAGTTTTCAATAAACTATAAGTCACCAATAGCGTTATTGTTAAGTTAATGTGTAGAATACTTTATCATTACCTAACTGATATTAGCTTCCGATCAGAGCAAGCTTTGTACTTAGTGCGAAATTAAAAATCACCTAGTAATCAGCATAGCTATTTAAATATTCGATTAGAAGGCATTGTTCCATCAGTTGGGTACCCTCGCTCTTAACGACATTTTCGGTCGTTATCCCAATAATATTTCACGAGATTCGGCCAGTTTAGGGCATTTAAGTTACTCTTAAGTAGCATATTAAGCTAACAATGCAAAACAATCTTTGTAATAAAAGTATTTTAATAATGAATAAACTAAATTAAAAAGTAATGGCATTTAATAAATTAAATACTATAACCAATATTGCTAATGAAAGTAACAATAAATAAGTAACATAGTATACCTAATATTTACCCTTAGCTCATATACGTTTAACATTCGTATGAATGAAAGTATGCAACTCTTAATAAAATATATATTTAACAAAACAAAAACTAATTACTCGTTATCCTAAGATGTATATCTAGTTTTTTGTTTCTTCAATTAGGAGTATAAAAAGTGTTTACTTGGTCTCCTATTTCTGACTTTTCTCAGATTGTATGCTAGTCTTTTCTGAATAATTCT
Source organism: Limulus polyphemus (assembly GCF_000517525.1). Lineage (NCBI taxonomy): Eukaryota > Metazoa > Arthropoda > Merostomata > Xiphosura > Limulidae > Limulus > Limulus polyphemus. The sequence goes on along the minus strand of NW_013666862.1, from coordinate 217,046 downwards.
TCCGCTATTAACACTTTTCAAGTCTGTTCGTTGTGCAGATTTTCTTTAATACAGCCACCCTCAAACATTATGATGGACTGAGGCGGGTAGAACTAGACCAGATACTCTAGTGACCATGCATTCACACAGGCTGTACTGCTGTTCTGTGGACATCTAGTTGGAACTTGCCACGTACTAAGTAAGTCCCAAACTTGTATGTGTTTCTGTAAGTCATAACTTAAAGCATTAAATTTAAATGATTCAACATGCATTTTAGTTATTTTAATCTGTATAACATAAAATTCGTTAAGCAGTAATAACTACATTAGCCGAATGTGATAAGCATGGTGCATGAAGCTTTACTTGTGGCAAACCTGCTTTAGTGCTTGGTTATTTTGCTAAGCATGCTCAACCTTGTCAGGTGTTCTCGAGTTAAGAGCCGGAAACATTGCTGGCAGCGAGAGTACCAAACTGAAGGCTTAGGTCTGAGTGGTCATAGAGGATTTTTATAGTTTGCTTGTTATTGATAATTAAGACTATTTATTACTTTGTAGCAGGTCTCCTGGTAGAAGCTATTACATAATTGGTCTGTCTTTTCTTGAATTCAAACAAAGAGGAAAAAAAGCACTGCAGGGATTTTGCAGGAGCTGTTTTAGTTGTTTAATGTTCAACATGCTTGGCACGTGTTTTTGTTTCAATTGTTTAATGTTCTACATGTTTGACACGTGTTTTTGTTTCAGTTGTTTAATGTTCTACATGCTTGACGCATGTTTTTGTTTCAGTTGTTTAATGTTATACATTCTTGACACGTGTTTTTGTTTCACTTGTTTAATGTTCTACATGCTTGACACGTGTGTTTTGTTTTATTTTAGAGCTCTGTACTTTCATTACATATCTCTGAAAGAACGCCTTTTTCCCGTAAAATTTATTTGCTTTGTACACTTCTGTTCCGTAAAACAACTCTTTTTTTTTTTTCGTTGTTTATGTTTTAAAAAGTAAATGCTCACCATATGATAGAAATAAATAGAATGTTTTGAAACATTATGTATGAAACCTTATGTTACTGAATCACCTCACTGAGGTGCTCTATGATATCATTATCTTCCCCCTAAGTAGATATATCTTGACCTCGTTCACGGTTCATTTTCTTATAGTACTTATATAGACATTCTTAGAAAATGACATTTATAAATCCACACAGTTAGAATACACACATTACCTACAGAAAGGACAACGTTTTATAGGTCAACTGTTGTAATATACGTTGCTAGCTCACGTACTCGTACAACGCACCGGGAAATCATAGGGGCCCCCTCGGGGATGACGCAGGGGGAAGCAAATCATATCCTTTATAACACTTCCTGAGCCCCTAAGGGTACATGCCATTAGTGATGATAATCGATCCAGCAGTTCATCAGCTATAAACACACACGACTTTTGTCAAGCTATGGTTTAAATATATTCATGTTCTTTTGTTTGTTTGTTTACTACATTCATTACTAATGTTATTAGTTTTATTTTCTGTGGAGTGAAACAAGCCGAATGATTTTCTGATACGTATACAAGAATAGATCACATATAGTGATCTTAGCTCAAGTATAATACAAACAGTAAGACATCTGCCGTATTTTAGTCCTGGATTGAAACTTAGGTATATTTTATTGATCCTGAAAATGATCGCTTCTTTGCTTCTAAAAAGGAAACATCTCCCTACTCGGCTTCGTTATCGTTGTTAAAATACGCATAGAAAAGGAGTTACTGGTGAATGACTGTGAAAACACGCAAAATGCTACCATATGAATCTATTATAAAACACGTCATCGTACTTTTTACCTCTTTGTAGAATAAACAACATTCTAAAAATGACTGAAATGGCTCGAATTTTGGAATTCAGCTTTTCTTTGTTTGTTTTGGTTGAAGCAAGGACGAGTCTACAGAAAAACCTCGAGCCTTTCGGATGATTTTCTGGATTGTAGTACGCATAGCTTGCGTTGTGCCTAATTAGCACTTATTCTTGCCGTGTTGTGTTCCTGAAGTGGATCCATATTTAGGAAGAACACTAGTGGACTGATATAAGCCCACAAGAACATCTTGAGAGCAGCCAGACAAAGTTATTGACAGAGCTGCTTGCTATACGTGTCTGTAAAATGTTATCCACACACACATCAAACCTAAGCGATTCATACGTTCTAGGACTGAACTGAGAACCAAGAAAATTCTTCTGTTAATACCTAAATATATCGTTCGTTTATTTTTATTTACGATTGTTTACATTATCCACGTTAACTTATACAACATGGTACACTGAAAGAGACACGCCACAATTTATCGGAAACGTTACACCTATTCGTAAGGCTCGAACTGCGATGTTCCTAAGAAAAAGTAATACAGACAGTAAAACCATTTTATCTTTGTTATGAAGATATATAAAATATTAAGGGACAACAAAAAGGCTTAATTTCTTAATGTACTTTCAAATCGTTCGGCTTCAAAACTGGTTATATGATTAAGATTTTGATAGCTATATTAATAAGAAATGAGATATAATTACCTCACTTTACCATTTTACCTGCATCTTGTGTCAAATGATATTACGTTGGATATAGCATTAAGTTTAGTAAATACATTTGTGTTCAGAAAAATGGACGTGTACAACAATATTACAGTCAGCCTAACAGGAAAATAATATCAAAATGTTCTACGTGAATAATTTTGGTGCTGCAACTGGTGAAATGTTATAAACGGTAATAGATATCAAAGTATTGGTGGCTTTATAGTATTTCATATTCTATTCTCCAGACTGTGTGGGAAGTTACAGTAATATCGGATTAAGTCTGAGTTCAGATGGTGCTGCAGAGCATGCGCTAAGCCTTGGAAACGAATGCATTGCGAATCTGTAGAAAGCTGTACTGATGCCTTTAGCGTAATTGTGTAATGTGCATTTAAGGCATACATCGCTCTAAAGGTAAAACTATATAGTTATGCTTTTCCCGTTTAGCGAAAAGATGCTAAGAAAACGTATTTCGTGGATCACTGTTTCAAT
>NW_013666862.1:205463-213118 GCF_000517525.1 Limulus polyphemus | reverse complement strand
TGATAAAGGATTTAAATAAACATTTAAAATAAAGGCTGGTGTAAGTTTTACTTACAACGAGAAAAAATAAATAAATAAACATAATTACAAATACTTTTGTTTTATGTTACTAAGGATACCTAACGCCTTCTCTGATTTTAAACTACTGACCAGAGTAAAGACACCACCCTACTGTCCACGCTAAAGGATCGACTGACGCTCTTATAACGCATTCTTATAACGAATATTTTGTGAATTGTACGGGTTCAAACCCGGCTCTCCAGCTCCGAAATCCACAGCTTTACTATAGGGCTAACGCACGTCCTCGATATTGTGAACCTATTAAAAGAAAATAAATTGAAGAACAATGCTGAAAAGTCAATCGTTCACTTTTTTTTTATTACTCTAAACATCTTCCTGCCGTATTGTTTCTTTCAGATTTCAGTCACGTCTTTATAATCTATCCATGGCAAATATCTCAACGTGTTCGCGTAATGATCTAAAACTAATTAATATTGAACTGCTTAATGGTTATAAGAAACAAGCTCATTTATTGAAATAAAGTACTGATCAAAGTTATTATGAGGATAATACAAAACGGCATTGCGTGTTCGCATTAATTACAGGTATTTCCTGCTTTTAAGAACAAATGTCAAACGCAGCTTTACACAGCCTACCAATCAGTAGACAGACATCCACTCCAGAAATTTTGTTTGTTTGTTATTAGGGCACACCACATTGGGCTATCTGATGTGTTCAACGCGGGGAATTGAACCCCGGATTTTATCATTGTAATCCGTAGACTTACCGCTCTCTCAGTAGGAGACACACTCCAGAAAGAATGCCGTTTTATTAAATAAACAAACATGAAACTAAAAGCCCAATATTAATATTAGTATTTAGTGGACCTGTACTTTGCAATATTTAAGGGAGAAACACAGTTACCAATCGTATTTACAAGATCTTAAACTGAGCATGTGGTATTAGACACCCCACTCCGAGAGAAGAACTTGGACGAGGGCGTCCCTTTTGTTGATTGTTTGGGATGATCGAGGATGGACCACACACGCTCAACAGGGTCCAGTCTGTGCTGGGCCTGGTAGAACGGTAATGCCCTGATGTTTACGCCATCGTTTTGTGACTCGGGCTGAATTAGCACGAACACCATCTTGCATGAAAACAATATATTTTCTTGTAGGTTGGTCATTGGCGTAGATAAGTAGAAGGCTTTACTTGAAAACTATGATGTATCGAACGATAGTAATGGTTCGTTCGCGTATAACCAGCTGTTACAGTTCAGCTACCCTAATGGCACCCACTCCATGACATGAGTTCCGCCAAATTTTGAAGTGGCTTACTGACCAAATACCTGGAACGACAGTGGACAAACTCAGAGAAATATGTAAATTTGGACTGGTCAGGAAAAACAAAAGTACAGTATTCCAAAAGCCTGCTCTGTTTTGTTTATGTCTACTCGTGAAAATACGTTGAATTTTCAGGATCCTTGCGTTCGTAAAAAGATGTTTATATTTTGTTGTCTTTACAGAGCTGTACTTGTATTTATACGTCATATGAAGTTATGGGGAGTGTCTAAATATTTGTTCATATGACGTCATGAGGAGTGTCTAATTATTTGTTGGTAGGCTGTGTATTTACAAAATACAGCGCTATACATTATTTGATCGCTTGCAAAATGTACGTTTTCCCCAAATGTATAAGACAAATATTTTCATTCCAATTTAACTCTCGGACTGATCGCTCTATTAGCTTCCAATTTAATCTCGAACTGATCGCTCTATTAGCTTCAATTTAACTCTCGAACTGATCGCTCTATTAGCTTCCAATTTAACTCTCGAACTGATCGCTCTATTAGCTTCCAATTTAATTCTCGAACTGATCGCTCTATTAGCTTCCAATTTAATTCTCGGACTGATCGCTCTATTAGCTTCCAATTTAACTCTCGAACTGATCGCTCTTTTAGTTCGTTTCTATAAATGAATAAAAAGGGCTGGTTGTTTTCTACAGAAAAGTTAATGAACTATTCTTTACTAATTTTGAACTGATAAATAACATAGATCAAAGGCAGCTGGTCCACATCACCCATACAAATTATGGGCAGCTGGTCAACATCATCCATCCAAATTATGGGGCTAAACTAATTGAAAGGTGCCACTTGAACGCCACTCTAGTAATGTGCTCAAGGCCCAAAAATACAAAGTGTGATTCTGTGATAACGGGACGCGAACTACTACTAAGCCAAGCCAGCCCAGGTAGAAAGATTTATTTGTTTGAAGCTAAGCATAAAGCTACACAATGGGCTATCTGGTCACCACTGGTATCGAAACTCGGTTTCTATATTTGTAAGTCCGCAGACATGCCGCTATGCCACGGGGGGGGGGGGGGGAGGCAGGTAGAAAGAGGATTGTTTGTTTGTAATTAAGCACAAAGCTACACAATGGGCTATCTGTGCTCTGCCCACCACGGGTATCAAAACCGGGATTCTAGCGTTGCAAGTCCACTAGACAGAGGAGCGCAGTCAAACTGTAACGTATTCATGATTTTATTCTGAGGAGCTATATATTCTTGAATTGAATTTTATTCTGTACGTAAAGTGTGATTGTTAGAATATATAACCTACTACCATCAGGATGTGCCAATAAATATAACTTAAATACATGCAAGATAGAAATAAAATTACATAAGTTTTCGTACATATTTCGAAAAAAATATTTTTATTTGAAAGCAAAAAAAAACTACGAATGATCGTACGAGAAAAATACCGCGATTAATGTACGTTTTGGCACATTAGTAAAATAAATACTGCGAAATTATATTTGTTTGCGCAAAGCTACCCAAGGGCTAACTGCGATAGCCGTTCCCTAATTTTGAAGTGATAAACTAGAGGGAAGGCGCTAGTCAACACCATCCACCGCCAACTCTTGGGCTACTCTTAACCAACGAACAGTGAGATTGACCGTCACATTATAACGCTCCCACAGCTGAAAGGGGTAAACATGTACGGTGATGTATTTCAATCCTGCAGCCCGCAGGTTGCGAATCGAGGGTGTATTATATTATTATTACTATAACGAGTACAGACAGGTGAATATCGTAAATGATATATATATACCAACACTTTACAACAAACAAATTTCAAGGTAATTAGAAATGGCTTCGCTTATAAGGTGGAAAGTACATTAAGAGTGTTTAATCACAATAGGTATATTGTAAAAAAGTCTAGTGAGTAATATATTTATGTGAGTTAATACATAAATGTATAGTCACCTTGATATCGAGATTAGATCTAGAATGGAAAACGCCCTACATTACTTAATCGCTTTATCAATAAATAAACAATTAAATATAACTCTTGTGGTTGGACTATCCACCTGATTGTTTATTTTTATATATCTATAATGTATTAAATTAATAGGCAAGCTTATAATCCCTTTTCTTCTCCACTCCTCAAAGTTTTAAACGCATCGTTTACTGTCACCAGTTACAGCTCTTGGCTGAATAGAACTACAGTATATACAGTGTTATTATTTTAATATGTGAATATTTCTAACTGTAATACGCTGTTCTGTTCTGTTAATAGTACTATAATTTTACAATTTTAGTATCCTGCACAACAATTGATTATTTTATTTTCAGTATCACTGCACAAAATAGATGATTCAATGTTAATATCCTGCACAACAATAGAATATTTTTTAATATCCTGCACAAAAGTATATGATTTTATTTTTAGTATCACTGCACAACAATAGATGATTCTATTTTTAGTATCACTGCACAACAATAGATTATTCTATTTTTAGTATCACTGCACAACAATAGATGGTTCTATGTTTAATATCCAGCACAAAAATAGATGATTCTGTGTTTAGTATCTTGCGTAACAATGGATGATTCTATTTTTAGTATCACTACACAACAATAGATTATTCTATTTTTAGTATCACTGCACAACAATAGATGGTTCTATATTTAATATCCAGCACAAAAATAGATGATTCTGTGTTTAGTATCTTGCGTAACAATGGATGATTCTATTTTTAAAATGGCACTGCTCATTTCGCAACTTCTTTATTTCTGAAACATAAAATAGTAAGTTAGTCGCGATTTATAAAAATGATTCGATCATTCGAAGCTACAATGTCTCCACAAGTAAACTTATGGCTGGCGGTCTATGTCACGTTAACGAGGTCATAAAGTCAAATGTTCACAAACTAGCAGCCACATTTCGAAATCAACCAATCTTTTCACGATAAATATGGCCGAAGGGAATGGAATCTCAGCAATCCATTTGAACTACATACCTGTCAATTCTCCTCATGCAGCTTTAAGAAACTGTATGCTCTTTTTTCTGCTTAAACTTGCTCTTGGAATCGACGTCCACGTATACAGTGAGGAGTTTGTGGAATATTAATCAAGAAAAATAATCGTTACAATAGAGATGTCGATATTGGTTAATAATAATGGCCGTCAGTCTAAGTGCGGTTGACAATGGGGTAAATCTTTCCATGTGCTCCACGAAATGTCTTTATCGTCTTCAGTAGATAAAGATTTTGAATCATAATTACCTAATATATGTTTTACATTCATAAATCGTTTCTTTCTCAGACAGCATCGAGTATTGAAGGCATACCTTAATAACAAAAAAACCTTAAACATTTTCACACAAGACCTTTTAATGACTTTTTTCTTAACCTTTCGGTGTTAAAAGGGAATTTGCAGGATTTGTATCGAAAGTTTTATCATTACAAAAGCTTGTAACTGGAACATTTTCAGTGAAGCCAAAGATGTAGATTAACATCAATGTTGCAGGAAAGATGTTACACAATTTGGTGAAGTAGAACATTATTTCAACTGTGTTATTTTTCGCTGTTGGGTAGCATAAGTATTTTACAGGCTTTGATAGAACAGAAGTGTCTTATTATTTGGACAAGCCTTATACGTGCTATGAAGGTATCCTATCAGTTACTTCTTTATTTAAAATGTTTAGGAGTTGATTGTATTAATTTGGAAAAGATAATCAACAATAGATGGCGTTTTTCTTATGAAATTGATTCTACTTTTCTTTCATAACAGGTTTTTTTATAAATTAGAAATATTTTCAGAAATTTGTAGTCGCATAAAAGTAAGCTTGATTTTATTTTCGATATGTTTATATATGACATGAAAGAATGTCGTCGTGCTGGTATCAGGAATGATGAATGTATCAACAAATCAATACTTTCTGTATTTTTAATACCGTTCTTTTCACTATCATGAAGTTGTAAATCCACAAATATGGTCGGTTTCCCTTTTCTCAGGAAAGCTTGAAATCCCATATAAAACATTTCAGCAGCTACAATATCAATTTCACTTCGAATTAAACGAATCGACAAGCACATAAAATCAGCACAATAAAGCGTTAGGTTTTGACTGTCTAACATGTCTGAGAAAGTATTTTTACCTCTGGGTATATTTAAAAGTAATTTGTTTGTTTGTTTGTTTGTAATTAAGCACAAAGCTACACAATAGGCTGTCTGTGCTCTGCCCACCACGGGTATCTAAAACCGGTTTCTATTGTTATAAGTCCGCAGACATACCGCTGTGCCACTGGGGGGGCTCTAAAAGTAATACAATAGTCATGTGAAATAGAGAAGTATTCTTTTTCTTTGTGGAATATATCCAAGCAGCAGCATGACCTGAAATGTGGGTCTAGTCACAGATAATATAATAGTTTGCGGCATTTATATTTTTCGTCATCATAAAAATGGGAATGTCGTTGAGAAAGAAACGTGACAGCTTGTCTCTTCTTGGAATCTCTATTAGTCACCGAGTTTGATGGATGTTGAGGAATTCCACCCCCAACCCCATCGATAAACCTGGACGAGAGAAAAATGGAAGAAAAAAACTACGACTTTTATAATGTTGATAGCAGTAAATTGTAGTTTATGTGTATGGTGTTAAAGCTACCCTTTACTCACTTTAAGTAATCTATATTTACAAAGAGTATTCGAAGAATTATTTACAGTAGTGTTAATAATGCATTCTAAATTATTCATCGCACAAGCTATAAAGTAATGTATATGTTCTTTCTCTAATTAACAAAATTTGTGCTATGTTGCCTTAGTGGACACATGCTCAGCTCTGTCTGGACCTGATGATTAAACCATTCTCTGGTTTCTCCATGTTTAGTTCAGACTGAGCCATCCTCTGATTTCTCCATGTTCAGTTCGGTCTGGACCTGATAATTGAGCCATCCTCTGATTTTTCCATGTTCAGTTCGGTCTGGACTTGATGATTAAACCATTCTCTGGTTTCTCCATGTTCAGCTCTGTCTGGACCTGATAATTTGAGCCATTCTCTGATTTCTCCATGTTCATCTCTGTCTGAACCTGAAAACTGAGCCATTCTCTGGTTTCTTCATGTTCAGTTCTGTCTGGACCTGATGACTGAGCCATCCTCTGGTTTCTCCATGTTCAGCTCTGTCTGGACCTGAAAACTGAGCCATTCTCTGGTTTCTCCATGTTCAGTTCTGTCTGGACCTGATGACTGAGCCATCCTCTGGTTTCTCCATCATGCTTCTTCGTTTGAGACGTTCACAGTTTGGTGAAACATTAATTTAAAAAGTTGTAGTGATTTGGACAACCCTCCTGAGAGCAAGTTTGGCCTTGCAGCTGTTGATCTTCTATAAGCCACGTTTCTTTATGTCACGTCACCGACTGGTCATCTTTCAACGGAAATCTGGTCCACTGGATATTAAAAAGATGTACTAAAAATACCTCTCATTAAGATTGTTTCGGCCTTTTCAGACTCGGTTGTTTCATGCCAGAAATTTATCAATGGCATCCTAGGTTTTACGCAGCCGCCTTCATACTTTCAGAATAATATCTACACTGGATGGTCTTGATATAAGTTTGGCTCAGCGGTCATAGACCATACGATAATGCCTCGAAAGAGCTTAGTGAGGAGTAGCTGAGTAGTCTAGATCCAAACACAGATTTTTTCATCCTAGGCCCGCTGACCACGATCTGATACCAAGTTTTCTTTTCCTTTATCTTCCCCTGTATAAATGTTCCTGATTGGAGAAAGAAAGAAAAAAGTAGAGGAAACCTAAACAATCTAATAAGAGCAAAGAAAACAATACAGGGAAAATAGAAAGTCAACTTAACTAGTCAGACTAACTCCTGTTCACGGCACCAACTCATTCTTCCTCCCTTATCACTGTGGTAATTCAGCAAGTTTAAGACTAGAAGACCATAAAAGTGGGAGATCTTGGGTATGGATCTTATGTTACAAAAATACGTAGGTTCAAAAAATGAATTAAGCCCCACCCCCCAAACAACAACAACAAAACCCTATAACCCGAGCTCTTTTGAAATGTTCCCAGTTTGCCACTGGTTAAGAAAGATCCACCTCTTAAAGGCATTCGGATTATAGTTCTTTGTGTTTTGGGGTATGGGTTTGGTAACCTAAGAAAAAGTAAGAGGGAGACGATAAAGTGTTTTTGAAGAGTGACTAAAACTTTAGTTACAAAAACAAATGCCACAAATAAGGATTTGATCACGGGATGATAACTGACAAAATAACAACATAAAATTATATCCACTTGAAGTTTGTTTGTTGTAAGCACAAAGCTACACGATGGGCTATCTGTGCTCTTCTCACCACGGGTATTGAAA
>NW_013666862.1:191578-204463 GCF_000517525.1 Limulus polyphemus | reverse complement strand
AAAACTTAGATGAAACATCTATTTAAACCTGTTTGTAGTTTTATGTCGCTTATCTACAGAAAGAAAATAAATATGAGAGAAAGTATTCAGAAACATATACTAAAATTTAGAGGCTTGCATGTAGAAGAATTAAAGATGACTTAATTTTTCAAAAATATATTAGTGATGGAATGAAAAATTTAGAAATACTGATATGAATATAAATTAAGGGTAGTAAGTTTTAGAATTGGTAACTGAGAAACAGACTTGTTCTTCAACAACAACAACAACAAAATGTGGTTAGTTATAAACTTGCCAAAAGATCTATTTATTGGTTATTACAATATTAATAATTCTTATAGCTTTGCAAGATGAATGTCAGGCCTCAAAAATTCTACTCAGCTTGTATATACTAGTAATGGATGAATAAGGCCAAGTTAGCTTTTACCATGCATTTGTTCTGAGTAAGTATGGTGCTAAAAATAAACAAGCAGGCTTCAATAAGAAACTTCTTTTCTTTCTATATATATTATTAAACTGCCACTGTTCTCACAGTGTCAGTACAGTGTGTATTTCAGAGTTATGGTCTCTGATGGTTACCTTGTATAGTGAATGGTGAAGTAATTAGCGTTACAATTCTGTTTTAAGGATGAGGAAAAATTGCAATATTTTGTTTACAAAATAACTGATAATTTTGTAAAACTAATGCTTAGTTTATTTATCATTACAAAGTATTTTCCTTGGCATTATACCTCAGCTTTGTTTGACAGCCTAGGGCATGTGCACTTATTTCTTAACACTTTTCATATACTTGAAACATGCTGCCTTTTGAGTTTTCTCTGGCTGAATCTGACTTTTTATGGATTCTTTATTTATATAACCTCATTAGGCTTGAGAGGTCAAAACATTAATCGATTATTGGTTTTTCTGTGCACGAACAGCATGATACACATTGTACTTAAGTATACATCATGCAAAATAATTGGTTGGTGCATAGGACAAATGGCCAATATTAGAAACAGATCATTTATTTATTGAACAATTGATTGGACCCTCTTGTGAATAATTCTTAGTCAGGGTGAGTTGAAAATGTTTGTACACTGCTGCTGAGAATACAGCCAGCATCTAACAGTTTTACCATGTTTATTATGACCTTAAAAAATGCTATTTAAAACACCTTGTAGGACAATTACAGATACAGCTGGATGATTAATTCTATTAACCAATTACATCAATTAGTGTCATGTAAAAATAATCAATTAATCTATTTTATAGTTAAGTCAATTAATGTCACAAAAATAATAATCTTATACAGAAATTTTCAAACTGTAGTATATGAAAAAATTAATACAAAAATTATAAAATTTGTAACGAGTCCAATCTGAGTTTTCCACCTACACATACACACTAGTTTCCTCACTTTTAAACTCCCCATCGTTTGCTTAGCCTTGCCAGAATTTCTCTTTCAAATAGTCAAAAATGGCATCATAAAAACCATCACATCCTTCCCCTTAATTGGTTAGTGTTCAAAATTAATTTTTGCTACTGAGTTTTTTTTTTAAATTAGGTCTGCATTTGTACTTTAAATAAAGAAACAAAAAAATGGTATGCAAACTGAACTAAGTAACATTTAGTTTCCAATTAAACACTGCCTAGCACAGTACGTTTTTCATTCTTTGATTTACTGGTTTCTAAGCATGCTTGTATACTTCTAAGGTGTAAAATGTAACTATATTAATCATTTTAATGTGTTCTTTCTAAACTTCTATCATTACCAACAACGTCTTGCATAAAATCTTATAATCGAATAAGAAAAAAAAAGCATCCTCTATAATTAAAAACTTATGTTTCAATAACTTTAATATTTCTCAAAATACTTCAATTTCCACATTATACATAATCTTAACCTATCCAAATAGGTAACCTAGTATCATCACAACTTTCCTTGCCAAACAGAAATGTTGTACTGTCTTTGATTTTATAGGTTCAGAGTGATCTTATTTTCACTATATTATATATTATCACACTCTGTGACAAGAAACTTTACTAGTTTTATCATATAAAGTCTAAGGATTATTTTTAATGAAAAATGTGTTTATTTAGTTTTACTAGGTTTGTGAACATTTGTATGGTATTAACTGTATTTTCAGCTTGTTACAGGTTTTGTACTACATTGTGTATATGATACATTTTCATGTACAACAGCTTTGAATTAAGAAAGTAACTTAAGCTTAAATTGTTACCATGAAGGTTAGTTCAAAAATGTCTTTGAGAAGCCCAAAACAAGTTGAAAATAGGATGTTTAATCTAATACAAGAATAATCGATTAGTTGAATATAATCTATCAATAAACAAATTCCATAATCACCCATTCTGTTGGCAAGATGAATAGCCCTTTCAAAAAATTCCATGAATATCTGGGGCCAAAATCAAAGTTTGTTTACTTTTGTCAGTATTAAATTTGCATCAGTGTTAGTTTAATAAGCTAATTTATAGACAGACAGCTTATGTATATATTTGTTGGAGTTCTGAATGTGTAACAGATATGTTACAAAGACCTTTGGTGCAAATGGTGACTTGCATAGCTCACTTATTCCTTTTTAGTTTTGGCATAATTTCTGGTTACCGAGGGCAGTGAAGCTTACAAGCACATTATTAACTATCATCATCACTATGGTCCCTGAAAGTGGTTAATCAGGAAGAAAGTATTAGTTGTGTTAATATAAACATTTGTTTCTGAATGGATGAATTAATGTAGTTTGTCAGCAACAGATTCTATATGGGGTATAGCAGTTACACACTTTCTAATGTCTTCTGAACATTATACAGGATTTTAAGTTGTATACATAAACACTGAGTATAAGCTGAAGGAAGTACTCCACCTGCAAGACACTGGTTAGGCCTCATTTAAAATAGTCTGTTTAGTTTAGGTTTCCTTATTCAAGAAAGGAAATTGAATTGTTGAAGTGGCTTAAAAGAAGAGCTACTAAGTTTAAATTATGGAAAAATTAAGACATAATTTCAGTTAATGTTTTTTTTTAATCAAATAATGTGGTCTGCCTATGAAATATTTTGCCTTCAGGTGTGTTAATATTACATATAATATTGAAGAACAAGGGGTCAGTTGGTTTACTAAGGGTAACCCATCCACTAAACTAAACTTAAGAATAAAAACACACTCTTAAAGCCAGCTCTTATCACTTAAATATTAATCAAGTCTTCCCTTAAACTCCATTACATTTACTGCATCCATCACATTTGAAGAAAAACTCATTCCAAAAATCAATCACCCTGTTAGCAAAACAAAATTATCTTATATGAAGATGACTCTTACCCTGCCACAATATGTCCCCTTGTCCAACAATTTTCACCATTAAGCATGAAAAAATATTATGCAATTACACTTTCAATTCATTTAACAATCTTAAACACCTCAATCAAATCCCTTCTAATCTTTCTTTTTTTTTTCAGATAAACAATTTCAAAATCTTAACATATCCTTGTATGACAACCTATCCCAGGTATCATCCTAGTAGCTTTACTTCAAACTCTTTCCAACAATTCAATGTCCTTTTTAAATTAAGGAGCCCAAGATTGAGCACAATATTCCAGATGAGACCTAACCAGCAACTGTACAATGAAGGCATAATCTCTTTAGACTTATATTCAATATTTCTGTAAGTGTAACCTAAAACCCTATTTGTTCTACCACTACTAGCAACAAGAGACTGCTTGAATAGCTTAAAAGACTGAACAACCAAAACACCAAAACTCTTTTCTTACATAACAGTTAAAATTATTCACAGCAAAATGATACTAACAATTTAAATTATGATAATTCCCATGCATTACCTTGCATTCATTATAATCTAAAGCCATCTGCTATTTATTCATCCAACTCATCAACTAATCTAAGTCATTTTGTAAAACAGCACCATCCTCATCATAGCCATTAAGGCTTAAGACTTCAATACCAGTAAATTTAAGTATTTTATTGATCATTCCTTCATCTATCAAAAGGCCCTACCCATATTTTAACATTTTACTTACCTTTAGTGTATTTAAAGAAATCTTTATTATTAATTTTTACATTTTTGGTGGCTGCAATATTGAAGTAAGTTAAGAGAATACTGGACAAGTATTTTAGAAATCAAACTTCATTATAGGAAAAGAAGTTTTTAATCTATATGTAGTTCCTGGTGAATTGGTAGAAGAAAATGGAATAACCTAGACGCATCAAATGGTAAGTTATCATTTGGAAATTAAATGAATGACTGATAAGTTCATAGATGTGGAAAGCTACACAATTTGGATTTGATTATGTAATAATCAATAAATGATTATCTTCTTCTTAATGAAATCATGAAGGTCAGTTAGAATAATAATTTTACCTTTTGGGTGAAATTCACCAGATTGCCCAATCTGTTCTATATGGTTTTGTAAAATTAAGTTAAGAATCTGTGTGGTCATGTTATTGTTTTTGGTTGGAAGTGTTGATTTTAAGTGGCTTCTATAGAAATTTTAAAGGTAGCACATTATCTTATAATTTTTCTGAAGAAATGAAAGTTACAACTGGATGGTATTCAAATTGGAGACTACTAACCAAGCAGATGCTTTCAACAACTAAGATACTGCACCCTGAGCACTGAAGATCTCAGTTTTAATTTCTTCAAAAAAATGAGACATAAAAAAATAGTTATAGACCAATTTATCTGTGCTGTCTTAGCAATTGGGTTGAAACATAGAAAATGAGTTTGTATAGTAAGGAGTAAACAATGAAGTGAAACTGAAAACTGAGATTTGTACCATTCAGGTTGAGGTAGCTTATTTGGATAAAGCATCTACATAGTTTGCAAAGTCATGAGTTTAAAACCTTATGTATTCAAAAACATTCTTAACTTTGCAGGATGCTCTCCCATATAAAAAATAAAAGTTTCTTACACTGTATTACTATTAGTAACAGTTAGAGTAAAACTTTCACAAAATTATAGGTCTAAATAGTAGATTTTCTACACGGAAACAACACTAATACACCTAACACTAACTTGAACTTGGTTAGTTGACGGCACCGTAGTCTCAGTATTATGTAACATGTATGATATATTATTATTAGTTTTACATACTGTCCATCGAGTCAGTACTGCCAGTACCAATATTTATTAGCATATTGTTACCAATAATCAATAATAATACAATATTTTACAAGTTACATTAATATTAACTTAACTGACTAAGCCTAAGCATATTGATTTGATTTTAAAAGAAGTTTAATTTTTAAGTTGACTGAACCAACACTAACCGTTAGAACTAGTACTAGTAGTAACGTTGATTGTAATTGTAGTACTGTAGTGTAAACAGTGTTTAGTAGACTTACAACTGCTAATACTAACACTAGTAACATTAACAGTAAATGAGTAATACTAATAGTAACTGAGAAGAATTAGTAAACGAGAAGTTCTGTATTTAAAAATTAATTACAGTTTTGCCGCAACTTCAAGTTACAACGTTGCCACTTACTTTTCTCGAACAGGAAGTTTGCTAATGAAGCCAAAGCAAGTTATTGGAAATTTTCTTCTGTGATATAAGTTATTTACCTATCTACTATTACTAAGCGTAGGCCTAACATCCAATCTTCAGTTATATTCTAATTAGTTGGGCTAATAATAATGTTAACCTTTACTTCTCAATTCCAGGTAATATTAACGAAAAAAAAGTTTCTTGTGCAGAATATAATAGATGTCGCCTTCACAGACTTCTGGTTTGATTATTTATACAGTATATTAGGCTATAAAAATACAAAGAATGATACTTGTATTAAAAGTTAATAGTCGTATGTTTAAAAAATGCCACTCCAATTTAGCTTTAGCTGTAGTTAAGTTGCTTCACTAAATTATCAATAACTTCTGATTAAAGTAAGCTACCTGCATTTGTCAGAACTTAAAATTAATTTACTAAATAGTGCAGCAGTTTTAATAAATTGGTATAAGTAAGAGTATACATTGTTATAAAACACCACGGGTATCGAAACCCAGATTCTAGCGTTGTAAGTCCGCAGACATTCCGCTGTGCCACTGGGGGCTCCACTTGAAGTATAACTAGATCTGCTGCAACATTGCATTTATTTTTGGTGCTGCTAACTATTTGTTGAAAGAAGTCTTTGATTTCCACTTGTAATTATTTCAAAAAGTGCTAACTAACATGGGAAATGGTGTCAGCCCTATTAGCCAAACACAGGCAAGGAAAGAAAGACAGCAACATATCTATTACCCACCGTGACTGTCAGGCTAGTAAACTAACAAGGTCAGCTTGATGGTTGCAAAGACTCGACTGACTAATTTAAGACAAATACAGTTCAGATTATTTCTCTGTGTGTGTGGCGGTAAGTTTACGGACTTGCAACGCTAAAATCCGGGGTTCGATTCGCCGCGGTAAACTCAGCAGATAGCCCAATAAGCTTTTCTCTAAAAATAAACAAGCAGACTTTGTGTGCGCATGTGCATATATTATATCCTGATAGACAGTACTTTGTAAAGAGAAAAAATACTATATATAAAAACGTAGTCTTATCTGGCACTGACCCAGATGCTACAGACAACTCATTATAACTAGAATTTCCGGTTTTTTTTGTATAGTACATATGAGTTCACTCGCCGGCTAAAAAATATGAAATAAAAGAAAAACTATTTGAGAGAGAGGTAACGTTCGCTGTGTTTCTTTAAAGTGCGTCGTTCCTTCCTAAGAAAATATATTCGGGTTTCGTTAAACTTTTAAACAATATGTTTACAAAAAAGTGCTGAAAATTGGTATATATATTTGCTTGTACATAATTCACTCAAGCTCATTCAGTTGTGGTTCTGTGTTATATGTTACATTGGCTTTCTAAAAACGTAAGCAGGTCATGGTCGTTATATACACAATTTGAAAACTTAAGCGCTTTGTGTAAAACAGTGATGATGTTACGATAAAGTTCAGTATCGTATCAAAATAAACATATTCAACCAGTGATGGTGTCACAATAAAGCTCAGTATCGTATCAAAAGAAACGTATTCAACCAGCTCTTGGAAATCTTTCTGTAAAGTCACGATAGTACTTTGTTTAATGATATAAAAAGTGTCACTTGAAATCTTGATTTTTGGCGGTGATGTTCTTGTGTAACGATAGTTCAAAGTTGTTATGTTTATACGAAACATTCTAGAAAAAACATATAAAAGCTGTTTTTATGATCAAATATTATCTTCTCACATTACTTACTCACCAAAGGTGAAGTTATAACAAAAATTATTGATCCCTCAAATCATTTTACTCAGCGCTTAATAGAAAGTTTACTATTGCAACATCATACTAAACTAAATGATATTGTTAATGAACTTGAAAATGTCATTATCGAAAGCACCGTTGTGGTTTAATACATATACGTCATGAACAAAAATTTGCTCAAGACTTTGTGAGAACAGAATTGACCAAATTTTGTTTAGATTATAATTGCTTATTAATTTCGTTTTTTTATTTTTTCGTAGCGCTTCACAGATTTTTATTCTTTTCAAAGCATTATTTTTAAACTAGTATATTTAATAAAATTGAACTGAATACAATTTAGATATTTCATATTGCTTATTTAAGTGAAATTACAAATAAAATTCCAAGACTATAAGCTATAAGGATTTATTTCACCTTCACCAAATTTACTTATGTTTCCTCAGTCTTACTTGATTACTAAAATCACACAAGTTTAGTTTATGTTTATCAGATTTGTATATGTCTCCTAAGCCTTACTTGTTTACTAAAACCACACAAGTTTAGTTTATGTTTATCAGATTTGTATATGTTTCCTCAGTCTTACTTGATTACTAAAACCACACAAGTTTAGTTTATGTTTATCAGATTTGTTTATGTTTCCTCAGTCTTACTTGATTACTAAAACCACACAAGTTTAGTTTATGTTTATCAGATTTGTATATGACTCCTCAGTTTACTTGTTTACTAGCACCATGCAGATTTAATTTAACTTTATCAGATTTCTTTATTTCTCCTAAGCCTTACTCGTTTACTAACACCATACGGATTTAGTTTAACTTTATCAGATTTGTTTATGTCTCCTAAGCCTTACTAGGTTTCTTGTACTATAAAGTTTAGTTCAATTTTACACGTTATGCCTTTCACGAAGAAAAAGTCAGTAGCTTTTTCTTTTTTGCTGTTAGGTTGTTTTTATTGCCTTTCAATAAATAAATAAATAAATATATATATAATTTTAATTTTTAACAAAATGCTTATAAATGGTTTCGAACTACTTTTCATTACTTAAACCTAAAACGTGTTTTTAGTTATCTTGAATCAGTAACGTCTTCCAATTAAGCACAACCGATAAAAGTATATCTATAATGAATGAAAATAAGCTAAAGAATAAACATGTTGTTTTGAGAACAGACTTTAAAAAAATAAAAATGCACCAAGGGATTTATCTACGAAACCAAACCTCGTTATAATTATTAGCATGTAATAAAATATAGTATATTTATTATGTGACAACACAGGGCGTTATTGAATATCACAACATAGTTAAATACTGTCTTAAAACCTTCACATTTCAAATTCATTTTCAGACGATAATTTTCAAACAAAAAGAATTATATGACTATTTTTCTGGTTTCTTATGTTTTAGTATGATAACAATTAATAGTATTGAAATGTAGAGAAAATATACTAAACCTTTTCATAACTTAAACTCCAATCTTCTCGTATGCTATCAAATTACCTAAAAGGGTATATATGAAATAAGTTATTCAATTATATAAGTACATTGAACTATGAGCGAACTGCGTGTTTTAAAATTAACACACAACAGCTATATCAGTTGACTTTTGAGATAAAAACTATATCAGTTTCGTGATAATTATGTAACATTTTGACACAAGTACCCTTAAACAGACTGATGCGTTGCATTATGGATGGTTAGTATTCTCATCTGTTGATGTAACTTTTAGATATGTTTTTATTTTCTTGGGGGGCATAAAAGTATGACGAAATCTCTCAGCTGTACTTCTGCAATAAAATTAGCGGAACTTGGGTTTCAAATTTCTTTGAGCATAACAAAAATATCCCGATAAAACCAATGAATTGAAAACTGGGGCGTTCTACATCCGATACTTTAGTGTGCTTTTACACCCGTCTGTCAAGTATTTTGTTACAGTCGAGCATGTTATTAACTATTAATAGGAAGTGTAAATTTACTTTATTAAGACAAGAAAGAAAAGCTTCAAAATCCTAATTAAGTACCATTTTTAATCACTTTATTTGTGAATGTTTCAAAACATAATTGAGACCATTATCGTTCATTATTATTTATAATATTCATATTTAATTTGTAAAAACAACAGAAAAGCTTTAAAATACAGTGTATGCCTTTTTTTTTTATCGCGTAATCCAATCAAGTGAAATGTTTTGTCCGCGCGATTGTTTCTATCGTTCCTACTTATTGGCATCCTGCCAAAAGAAGTGACACTACGTGGCGCTGGAATAGAATGTGTGTTCTTCAAATGGAAAGCTATTCCTGGTTGTTTTTCATTATTTTTTGGCGGCCTATTCGCTATGATGTACACATGCATCACGTGGGTGAAAGAATGGACCAGAACTTCAAATTAATGTTTCCTATCAATATAGACGTACGCTACGTCTGGAAAATAACCTTTTCAGTGAGTTCAAATCGAACGTTTGCCTGTGAAGAAAGAAATTACGCCCTCTTTTTTTACATCTATCGACATGGTATTTGATGACGAACAGAATGAATTAGAATACGCTAGTAGGTAGATCACTGAGGGAAAAGAACGAGTTGATATTAACTTCGTACAATTCTAAGTTAGCGCTGTTTTTCATATCGATTCCGCCTCACCATTTTTGTCAGAGATTTTATCGATAAATGTACAGGTAAGAAGTTCTGTTTTAGATATAAATCCGCGATTTTAGAAATGAAGATAAAAGCAATTCCGTACTCGGTTACAGATGTCCATAAATGTTTTATAGCTTATCGAGTAATAGTGACATATAAACTAATATATGTTTTATATTATGATATAAAAACAAAGGAGTATTATGTAAAGTACAGACGTAAAAAACGAAAGTATATGATCAAGAATAAATGTTGGCTTTGTAATCGGAAGATGCCTTCAAAGACAATAATGATAAATTTTAAATGCAATAATCCTATTCTCGACGTTGATTCCGGTTGTGAAAAAAAAAGGGGGGAAAGCTATCGTAATAAGTATTTCAGATCAGTTCGAAATCATAACAGTTGTGGTCTTATTTCTTTGGATTTGCTGGATCATTCTGGCGTAATTACACGTCGGTTCTACGTCACAACGATGACAAACTTGTAAAATTTAAGGAACATTTCAACTTACAATAGTACTAGTTTTATGAGTGTACGAACATGAATTAGTACATGATGCGGATGAATATAATCGGTGACATATAACGGTGTACTAATTACTTTCCGTAAAACGTACGTACACAGCTTCTGAACATTGACGGTATCACTTAGTTACTTCTTAGCCTAACTTCTCTAAACCTAGAAATTGAACTTTTCTGATCAGTAGTTCGTGACGAAATATTCTTTAAAAAAAAAGAGCTTACTCTCGTGCACAAAATTAATTCTAACTAGAAGTATGAAAGGAAAATTATTTAAAGATTTAAACAAGTATCAAACATTGATCAAGACAGAAACACAAATACCCGTCATTTAGACATTATGCGACCAATATATGTACCAGAACTTATTATACAGTTTTCTTTCTAATAAAATAGGCTTGTACTATGATACTTTCATTATGAGAACCATTATGTTTATGGATTTTGTCTTTGTTAAATATGTTTACCAACATGCAAGATAACTACTTATATGTGATAAATACAGTATTTTTGAACAGAGGTGTGCAAACGTTTTTGTTTTGTTTTTATCTATGGCACTCCCACTTTTTAAACATGCCTTTTGTTGCGCTCCCCACCTCTGTACCCTGTATAATCTATTTGTGTATAGACTGCACGCGCTATTTTATCATATTAATTGTTGTTATTATACTACTTAATAATAATAGTATTTCTAATACGGTAGTTTTAAATTTATACTTGTTTGGTTTAGGGCAAAGCCACTTTGGGCTATCTGCTATGTCCACTTCGGAGAATCGAACCCTGGATTTTAGCGTTGTAAGTCCGTAAACGTACCGTTGTCCCACCGAGGGACAAGTTTATACTTTCAGAAATAATATATATGCTTATATAATCATAGTTTGCGCGCACCCTACCGACTTTTCGCGCACCACATTTTGTGCATCACGGATTTAGAGTAACAGGTACCTTATGCACTCTTTATGGATTTATATATAAAAAAAGACAACTAGAGTTTGTACTGCAGAGTGAGAAACCAAAAATAACAAGAAGTCCAAATTGTGAATATTAACTTTGAAACTAGCATAAAACCTTATACATTTCTCTTAACACTGAATCTTTCTGCTTAACGTTAGTATTGATTATGAATAACAAGTGTGCCTTTTAAATACACCTATGATAGAACCTTTATATAAAAAGGAAGATATATATGTTGTATTTCTTGTTTATTGAATATTTTCTGTACAATAACTCCTAAACTGTGATATTAACGATCTTTGAACCGCGATATTAATGATCTATAACGCCCTAGACTTGGATTATACTCTACCCCCCCCCCCTCCCAACTCCCTTTTGTCATGCTTGGCTGCAAATTTCGTATCTCGGTGGCCACCTGGCGGGCTTGCTGTTTAGAATACTTGGCTCAACACACTAGGTGGTGACATGATGTTTTTACTTAAGTAATAGATGAGAACAATGCCTTTATAATAAGCACGATAAGATCCATTTTATAGACACTAAAACCTGATTGAACAAACGATCTTAATATTTGAGGTCAAAACTAGCTTAAGGTCAGTTTTAAAACCATGGGAAAGAAGTATTAGAATGACAGGCGCGTTGTTCTTGGGTCAAACTCTTGGGTCATTCGTGGAAGTAACAACTGAACTGTACGATAATGTACAATTACTGATTGTCTTTGTGAAGTGTTTTATATACATCTAATGATTTATATCTTGTAATCATATATTTGTTGCACAGGTTAGCAAATTGGGCTTCTCACTAACTCATAAGAATAACATAAACCCATTACACCAGGAATGATTACTTGATCGATTTATCTCTAGTTGATTAGAACTGTTTACAGGTGAATGAAACTGGGTATTTTCATATAACGTAATTGACATTTTATGACCTTATATAATCGGGTGTTGCCATATGGTTATAAACGTAATGTGTTTATGTATATCAGCCACGTGTGTAGCTTTGATGTAAGTAATCTTTGACTTATAATATCAAAAGCTAATTTAGGAGATTGCTTGCAAATCCTATATCCTCTACAATCTGCAATACAGACCTGCAAGGTTATTTCGTAAGACTTTTAAAGGTGTTTTATTTAATTCAAGGGGGAGAAATGTGCCATTTTTGGCTGTCTACCATTTGATGATGTCCATATATAAAAACTTAGGTACTTTCAAACTTACACAAAATATTTTCACACTCTATCGGAAGTGTCACCTTAAAATCATCCCTCTATCACTAAACTGTTAAATTGTGACACATTTAGTACTCTATCGGAAGTGTCACCTTAAAATCATCCCTCTATCACTAAACTGTTAAATTGTGACACATTTAGTACTCTATCGGATGTGTCACCTTAAAATCATCCCTCTATCACTAAACTGTTAAATTGTGACACATTTAGTACTCTATCGGATGTGTCACCTTAAAATCATCCCTCTATCACTAAACTGTTAAATTGTGACACATTTAGTACTCTATCGGAAGTGTCACCTTAAAATCATCCCTCT
>NW_013666862.1:180628-190679 GCF_000517525.1 Limulus polyphemus | reverse complement strand
CCATGTAAAAATTCATCCAGATCAACTCACGACAACCCTCCCCCCCACACAAATAACATATGCTATCTCCATGTACAAATTGATCAAGATCAACCCACGACAACCCCCTCAAACAAATCATATTCCCCACATATGTTATCTTCATGTAAAAATTCATCAAGACCAACCCACGACAACCCCCCCCCCTCCCTACACACACACACTCAACAGAGTTTCATCCTGGATCGAAACTAGGAGTTATTTTATCAGACTTGAAATAATTATTAAGCTTTTTTTTTCTGGTTATCGTTGTACCTTTTACATGTGGCACGTATGGATAGAACTTAAACGACGAAACGTTACAATGAAAACAAGCACATAGGACGTATACTGTCTATTCAGCACTATATACACATATATGATATTTTCCCCAGTAAAGTATATCTTAATCACCAAAATCTGAATCTGAGTAGGGAAAACATTAAATTTAACACATTGGTTTATGCGACTTGCCAGTAGAAGATCTACAGCCTCCTGTCATGTACCATTTCTGGTTAATTAGAGGTCTGATACTTCGAAGGAACGACGAGAAGAATATATGAATATTTTTACACGGATGATATTTAAGGACACATTAAAATCATAAAAAGACTGAAAAATTTGTTTGAAATTTGCATTAACAATATGTGATCGCGATCATTTTGCCTAATCTTGGTTCTCAAATTAACAATCTGAATAAGTGATAGCGATAATTTTGGTGCCTCAGTAATATCATTTAAGATTGCTTTCCTACACAAAGTATATACTGTTCGTTTCCATTTCGCGACTGCTGTGCTATAGATTAAGTCTATATAGAAATGTCATCATCAACCATCAACCAGACAAAAAGACAGTCTTAATGACCATGTTCGCTTGTTTGTAATTAAGCACAAAGCTACACAATGGGCTTTCTGTGCTCTGCCCACCACGGGTGTCGAAACCCGGATTCTAGCGTTGTAAGTCCGCAGACATACCGCTGTGCCACTGGGGGCGCGTGTTCGCAATTCGAATTTTCGAAATATGTATAATTGTTTTGGAAATACGAAATATATATATATATAGCTGGAGAGAGGTATGCAGCGTTTACATAACCACGCGCATAGTTAATACAATGGACAATTACACTAACTGTATCAATAATTTACTTTAATCCGGTTGAGATCAAAGGCTAAATTTGGCCCCAAATTTTAACTTCTGTAGCAGAATCCAGTTACGGTCACTATATTCTACTTCCTATTACACTAAGAAAGTGAATTGTAAACGCAATTTTGGTGGTTTCGAAGATATTCGTCTCTTTCTTGAAAGACTTACCTGTAAATTATCGTCCTCATTGCTGATTGCATGTTCTAAATTGACAGATTATTTACCTGTACGGTTAATTTTAATCCATCTTTAATTTAAATACAGTTTTCTATTTTATTTTAATTCAATACCACAACGCAATATTCTTTACAACACAATTATCACCTGTTCTTATGTTTCTTCTTCAGAAAATAAAAGGTTTATTTCTGTTAAGTTTATTTTTAAATAGTGTCTCAACCAGTACCATATCTGTCGTATACCAGCCGGCCTGAAGAGTCTTGGTTTTGGGCAAAAGGCCTCGTTGACACTGGACGTGACATTTATAGTGTGGTTGACTTATTATTATGCACTCTATTTCACTATCACACAGAAGTTCTTATCAATAATTTCTTTCTACAACAGATCACTACATCTGTCCTTTTACTCACTTTATCCTCAAATCTTCAGTTATTGCGAAGATCAAGTAACCGACGTTTGTCTTTGGAGACCCCTGGTGGCGTGAAGGCTTATAATGCTAAAATTCAGATGGTTCTATCCCTGCGGTGAGCACAGCACAGATAGCCCATTGTAGAGTTTTGCACTTAACCAAACTTAAATGTATCCTTGGAATGCGTGTCTAATTTAAAAGACACTATTGTTCAATGTTTTATTTTATCTTATGCCTAACTCAAATGGCATTATAAGTAAATCATATAAAGCACTGGGGAAATTAATATATGTCTATATATTCTACTTTACCGAGTGAAATCATCCAACAAATAACAAAATAAAAATAACAAAAAATCTCTCGGCCTAGCCTATTAGGCCAGCTATGGAATGGCAGGTGTGAAAGCTTCAAAGATAACATACTTGTTCTTTGTGAATGTACACCATTACATAGTTACTTGAATCATTGCCAATTAGACCCCACTACAAGTACAACTATCGGCCTAACCTGTTAGGCCAGCTATGGAATGGCAGGTGTGAAAGCTTCAAAGATAACATACTTGTTCTTTGTGGATGTACACCATTACTTAGTTACTTGAATCATTGCCAATTAGACCTCACTATAAAGACATTTATATTAATTCTCGTGTACTTCGAAATCCATCATATTTAATAACCGTTTAAAATCCTTGAAATATTGTTAATACATATTAACTTCCAATCAGAGCGAGCTACCTACTTAGATCAATCAACTTGTTAAAGAGCACATTTAACTAAGTACTGTATTAAAATTTATTTCTGGTAGTTGTGTATAGCTAAGTGTTGTTGGCGGGAAAGAGTTTACAAATTAGTTTATATTTAACGTGAAAAAAAAATGCGCCGCCAAATCGTCAATATCACATTTTACTTTTTTATTTAACGGAAAATATTATTTTAATGTACCACTTTAGAAAATAGCAGTATATCTATAGCAGTATATCTATAGCAGTAGCTATAGCTTTAGCAATAGCTTTATCTATATCTATAGCTTTAACTATAGCAGTATATCTATCTGAACTATCTTAGTTGTAAGGATTTATCTTTGGCTTAACCTGCGATCGAGCCGAGTACAAAAAAAGCGTTACCATGGAAACAGTCTGTAAGAATCCCATCGACATCTTCTGAACGTCTAGGACAGCAGCACGTAACCAGAGTTCAATGAAGGGCAGTAACCTTGAAGCAGGCAAGTCTTATACGCGGAGAACGTGATGCACCAGTACAATGGCGTGTGCATTGGTCGGCTCGCTATAAACATACACGCACTGTAACACGAGATGAGAGCACTCTGAGTTACCGAACATTACACAAACAGAACTTTTAGGCAGAACATTTGAAGTGCCTAATTAAACTAAAAAATCCAGATAAATAACCGTTGAGAGATACGCTGATATTTCATGACCTGTTATTTTTAGCATCTTGATTATTTTTTTCTTGAATTTAACGAGCAGGCTCTGCCTGATAAGCAGTGGTCATGACCTGATATTTATAGCATCTTGATTATTTTTTCTTGAATTTAACGAGCGGGCTCTGCCTGATAAGCAGTGGTCATGACCTGATATTTATAGCATCTTGATTATTTTTTCTTGAATTTAACGAGCGGGCTCTGCCTGATAAGCAGTGGTCATTAGGAAATATTACAGATGTTTCTATAAAAAAAAATAATTTGTATCAAGTTTTGAACTTAAACATATTTTCTAATTAGTTACAATTTTCTACCTCTTAATAAGCCAAATGTACTTCCTGAATAAAACAAAGCCAGATATATATCTCTATCCTAATAACCGAAGTTCCCAAGTTTTACCTCAGCATGACTCGGTACCACATTGAGACTTTAAGCATTTTAGCACTTGATTAAAATGCATGTTTTGCTCAAAAATTATATTTCAGAAATAATATATAAAACATACGCACAACTAATTTTTTTATGGCCTGTAGCATATTCTGCAGAGTCAACAATATGTAAACGCAGTTAATATCCAGGCTTCCAATGTATTATTCAGGGTTAACAAAAAAAGAAATACGACAAGTAGTTTACTTCTGGCGTACTGTGAAAGGTTAATAATCTAATTATAGATATGTTATTTGTTTAAACTAACTTACTTTCCAAAACTAGGATAATATTATGCGTATAGGAAAAAAAAGTAAATTAATCAAGCATGGAAACAAACAAAAACTGTTTTCAATAACAGTGTCTAAATTAATTTTTTCTTTTATATTTCTATCTCTAGTAGGTTAGTGATATCCAACGAATAGTTGGGATATAGCATAGAGGCACTGTCTCTAAGGAAGTAAGAATCACTAATCAGACCTTTGTCGTTAAGAAAGCTATATGAGCTTGAAGATGAACTTTCACATTTGTTTTTAGTCGAACTTCGCGCAAAACCATTTGTTTTAGTCGAACTTCGCGCAAAACCACTTGTTTTAGTCGAACTTCGCGCAAAACCACTTGTTTTAGTCGAACTTCGCACAAAACCGCTGCGAGGATATCTGCAGTAGCCGTTCCTAATTTCGAAGTGATAGACTAGAGGTAAGGCAGTTAGTCAACACCACCAATTGCCAACCGTTTAGCTCATCTTTTCCAACGAATAGCGGGATTTGCTGTCACATTATAACCTTTTTCGCGGCTCAAAGGGTGAGTATGTTCGGTGACGGGTTTTGATCCCGCGATCCGAAGTTTACGAGCCGAACGCCTTAATCACCAGGTCACACCAGGCCTAAGTCACATTTGTAGAAATACATTCAAGATTTTCCTAAATAAATCAATCAAAAGGAAATTCCGGGCAGTTAAACTGCAA
This sequence comes from Limulus polyphemus, assembly GCF_000517525.1. Lineage (NCBI taxonomy): Eukaryota > Metazoa > Arthropoda > Merostomata > Xiphosura > Limulidae > Limulus > Limulus polyphemus. The sequence goes on along the minus strand of NW_013666862.1, from coordinate 186,099 downwards.
TATATTATTAAACAGATAAACCGCAAGGTCTTAAACAAATAAATCGTTAAAGTTTCGTGAAAGACGAATGGATGCCTATTTACAAGATTGAATCGTTCTAAAATCCATTCAATTCCTGACTTACCAGTTATAAGAACTTCAAAATGCACATTTCTATTGCCTAACTAAACTTTTACACTTACACCGTAATACCGATGGACCCACATCATAAGCTTTAGAACACCTTAAGTAGCATCACCATAAAACACGAGATAAAAGCTGATGGAGCTTGCACTTACACCGTAATACCGATGGACCTACATCACAAGCTTTAGAACACCTTAAGCAGCATCGCCACAAAACACGAGATAAAAGCTGATGGAGTTTGCACTTACACCAGAATACCGACGGACCCACATCATAAGCTTTAGAACACCTTAAGCAGCATCGCCACAAAACGTGAAATACAAGCTGATGGAACAATATATACAGACTGTAAGTTTTATAAAATTTAATTTTTAATTAGTGAAGATTACTTTGACGAATTTACTCTAATAATTTTAAACAGTTCGTATGATTTATTGTTCACCTTTCAACAAGAATACCCAACAGAATACATCACAAATAACAGGCTAAACTTTCCTCACTGCATTCTTAGCAGTGTTACATTATGAAAAAAACATACATATCATCTAAATTTTAAATGTAAACATGGTGATAATTGTAAGTGACAAGCATATATTTATTTAAAGATAAAGTAGATATGCTTGTTGTTGTTTTTTAAATAATCTGCAGATTAAAAGTTTAAACGTAAAAGCCGCTGAGCGCGCTGTGGCGCGTTATACAGGTAACAGCCAATCCTATTATTCAATTCAAACAGCCAAACAAAGCTAGCGAATGTTGGTCAGTAGTTCAACAATAGGTAGAGTTGTGCCTGAACTCTAGTGTGAATAAGATGCTCTTGAAATTGAAAATTATTTCTCCAATCTAAAATCAGTTATATTCCTTCAAGCAGAATAAACATAACAGTAAAAAGTCCTTTTACAAGCACTTAAAATCTTTCACATTCTGTACACTTTGAAATAAAAAACTTAGAAAAAAAAACAAAAATTCGCCTTGTTTGTTTCCTTTTTTTCTTATTTCGCGACTTTTTAAATATTTTTCGCTGTAATGTACTAAATCGTTTAAATAAGACTAGAGAACAAAAAATTTGTTTTTTGTGAAATCTCAAGTGATTCGTGGGTAATTTGATGGTGCTTGTTTTAAAATTGTAGTAATAATTTGTCCATCACCTCTAGATTTGTGGTTATTGTAATATCTTAATATTTTATCAGCACCATGTAAAATTCCATGCAATCAACTCAGTATAATAGATTTATGTTGTGAAATTAAGTTTACTTGGACAGTTTTATGGGTAGAAAGCACAGATTTTTGATAACTTCAAACATTTACTGTATTGTATTGCTGTAAAACTTCAAATATGTTGTTCATATATGCTATTTGTTCTCGATATAATTGTAGTGACTTTCACCACTTTTGCTTCATTTCCACGCTCACCTGCTCCGCCCGTTAATCACGAAACCCTCACGTACTCAGTTTGCTAGAACCTTCGAGAAGTCCCTCGACTGAGCCTAAAAGGAGTGGAGTCAGACTCCTCTCTCTCAGTTGCCTCTCACTCACTCAGTTGGTCACTTCGCCTCGTTCCGCACACAGTCAAAACAAAGTCCGATCTTCTTTCTCACATCATACCCGAGATATAATCAAATTCTACAAAATTATGTTTTTTAAATCTTTTTAAACTCTAGTTATGTAAACGTAATTTTTTATACTTTTTAGAAAATCATTTGCAATGCTGGCTTCCTCCACTTCAAGTAAAGTCCAAAGGTGCAAAAATCACCCAAACAGTTTCTAAATGTATGGAAAATATATCTCAGTTTCAAGAAGAAAGAAAACATCCCACACAAGGTAAAGGTAGCTTACTATCACTATTTTTGGTGTAAAATTGTTGACCAAGAAAAACATTGGGCTCCACATGAGTGTTGAACAGTTTGCACATCTGGCTTGACACAGTGGCTGAATGAGGAGAGAGCAAGTATTCCTTTTGTAGTTACCATGATATGGCGTGAGCCCAAAGATAATCTTACTGATTGTTATTTTTGCATGTCTAATGTTTCTGGATATTCAATCAAAACTAAACAATACATTAAATATCCAGATATTTCATCTGCAACGAAACCAGTACCTCATGGGAATGGTCTTCCACTGCCATATCCACCAGCAAATTGGGAAACAGAATAGTTATCCTGCGAAGAAGACAATTAATCATCTTCATCCTCTTCATCTAGTAATTCTATTCTTGTGGCACCTCAACATAAACTATCTCATATGATCACACAAAAACAACTAAATGATCTGATTCGTGACTTGTCTGTATCAAAGCAGCGTGGGGAACTTCTTAGCTCTCGTTTACAGCAATGGAATTTATTAGCTCCAGGAACAATTTACCGAAGTAGCCATCAAAGTCTTGTTTCTCACTACAGCATGCAAGATAGTTTGAGTTTCTGTGCAGGTGTCGATACACTAATGGAAGGATCAGGTGCTGAACATCATCCTCCAGAATGGAGACTTTTATTGACTGTACTTTTACACAATGGGAACACTAAGCCATCGATTCCTGTTGCTCATGCTGTGAACACGAAATAAACATGCAGATTATAATTCTAAAATGCAATTTTCAATTAATAAATAAAGTTTTTAAGGAAAAAATTGTTATTTTCACGATATATAATAATATTTTGAACAAATCTATCATAACTTGAAAACTAGAGGTGATCAGTAAATTTCAACATGATTTTTAGAACTAGCATCTTTTTACTCAAAAACGTTTGCATTTTATTTTCGAATAGCAGAGTAATTGTTTGTTGCTCAGTGTAATAATGAAATGATTAGTACTATTTATATTTCGTAACAAAAAAAACAAACAGAATAAAAATAAAACATGCTTACTAGACACTGTTTAAGAGAAATGAAACAGGAAATACTAATGTGCGTGAGGTTTGCCAAAAATAAGGCTTAGTGTGTTCAAAACTCATTTAATGTTAGCTGATAATTTCCGCCTCCAAACTGGAATTTTGCCAAGTTCATGGCTTAATACGTAAAAGGCTAAGTACTGTTATAACTATACAAGCTGCTGAAAAAATAAGAATAAATGGCTCTTTTAAAATAAGTAAATTAACTAACTTTCACAAATGGTAGGTCTATCTGTAAAAGTTATCAGCCAAATTGTTAAGGCCTACCCACCACCAGTGTAGTTACTTTTTAATTCAAATTCAGAACAAAAAAGAATGTATTTCAAGATTTAATTAATTTGATACTAGCAATTAAAAATATAATTTTGGTCTTCAAGACATTAGTTTGTTTGTTTGGAATTAAGCACAAAGCTACACAATGGGCTATCTATGCTCTGCCCACCACGGGTATCGAAACCCGGTTTCTAGCGTTGTAAGTCCGCAGACATGCCGCTGTGCCACTGGGGGGCTCAAGACATAAGAGATGTGAAATTAAAAGCAAAAAGTTGAATAATTAATATAATGTATTAAATTTCATGGCTATGTATATTTCTGAAAACTCAGTTCCTTCAGTCACGATTTCATGAAAAACTTATTCAGCTTTAACTTTGTCTTACCACGCTACTGGAACTTCCAGTAAGTATAATTTAAATTTTGGTTGTACACTTTCGCTGCTAGGGGAAGCGATAGAGCAAATGTTATACAATCTACTCGTTTTTCAAGAACACCTTCATTCATAATAGTGATTTTATTACACGTTTATATTTGACAACTTCTGATTATAGTTTTAGTTAGTCTGTTTGCGCAAAGAGGGGGCTAGAGTTTTAGGCTAATAAATTACAAAAAATAAATTTATGTTTGGTTGCCTTAACTGTTTGTTTGTTATGGATTTCGCGCAAAGCTACACGAGTGGTGGGTGGTGATGACTAGCTGCCTTCCCTCTAGTCTTACACTGCTAAATTAGGGACGGCTAACGCAGATAGCGCCAACTCTTGGGCTTCTCTTTTACCAACTAATAGTGGGATTGACCGTAACATTATAATGCCCCCCACGGCTGAAAGGGTGTGCGTGTTTGGTGTGAGCAGGATTCGAGCCCGCGACCCACAAATTGCGAGTCGAGCTCCCTAACCACCTGGCCATGCCGGGCCGAGCTATAGAGCAAAAAATAGTTTGAAAAATCGGTCTACATGTTAACAGATAAGGATTTTTGGTGACCTTGCTACGACCTTGACTCCTCCCAGAACGAATCACTTCAAAGTTGGATCACAGCCCAACTTTCGTCAAAAATCCATTTAGCCGTTTACGAGAAATCTTGTCGACAAACACACATAAACAGGAGTGAAAACATAACCTCCGTCCACCTTCGATGGTGGAGGTTATGATCACTTTGTGACAAAGGCGTTTACAAAGCATTGTCAGTTCGTTTTAAGAAATATCTTCTGCATTAAAGCTAGAAGTAGAGATAAAATGATGCATAATTTCTATTAACCAGACTAATAGTGTAAAAGCTACTTAGGTATCAGCAACAGATTCTACAAGCATCTTCTGGACTTCAACCCGTAGATTCCTGGTTCGCGTCTCGTTGTCAAAAAATCGCGCTCTATTCATTGGGACTGTGGATATATTATAAGAGTGATGGTCGCGTTTCACCAATCGAATAGAACAGCCCAAAACTGTTGCTTGTTGTTAACTATTTGCCTTTCTCCTAGTCTATAAGTTCATAGTTAGGGATGGATAGTTAGGATTTAGGGAAAGCTATAGCTTTGCGAAAATATCCGAAACAACACTTCCAGATGACGCAAAACACAAAGATTTAGTACACTATATTAAAACGATTTTGGAGACTTACCACGTCGTTATAGCTTATGTTGCTATGTCGTTATAGCTTATGTTGCCAGGTCATGTGATTCTTTATTTAATGACCATGAATTTTTAGAGCCTAGTTTCCATTGCAAAAGGAAAAACTTTGTAAAACTTTCATGTCCAAATCACACTGTTCGTCCTTGCATGTTTTTCGTAATAAATCTAGTGTACGAGGAACTGTTCTCAGCGCCTACTTGAATAGTCCGATCGCACGGGGATGTCTTCGTTTTGGAATAGTACGAATGTCCGCTTCATTCTCAGCTGCTTGATGTATACCGTGGTTAAACTGGGAAGTATGATTGGAAGAATTACCTTCCAGACAGATACGCTTTTTTATTATGTTGCAGTCTGTCGTCTTTTGTACATGGAAGTCTTTTGCCACTGACCTTAACGTTCATGAATTCTCACTTGTTTCAAAATATCGTACTTTGTTTACCACAGCTTGAATACGACTTGTTGCAGGTTCTTTCTATACACAGCGTGGTCACAAGTAAATAGATACCACCTTTTCAGAAAAAAATGAATTTTTTCAGTCATATTCACATGAATTGATATATTTAG
>NW_013666862.1:174679-179628 GCF_000517525.1 Limulus polyphemus | reverse complement strand
GGTGTGACGGGGATTCGAACCTACGACCCACAGATTGCGAGTCGAGCGCCCTAGCCATCTTGCCATGCCGGCCTTGCTCTAATTGTCCAACTGTGCAATGAAGGTTATCTTGTTCATGATACATACATAAATGTTGTAGACATGCCGTCTTTATTTGCTGTTTCATTCAATTCCTCATATGTAACACTTCGTCAAGGAAGAGACGCAGAAAATACACTATAACAGAAGAACAAGTGTCTCCTTTACATCATTTTCCCCCTTTTTGGATATTCTAGGCTTTTTAATTAATATTAACTTTTGATCATAGCAAACTACCTACTTTGTTCAAAAATGAAAAAAAACAACAATCTATTAATGAACGTAGCTAATTAAGTATTATATTCATCCGCTTTTATTAACAAAGATTAGAATGTATTGCTTCATCAGTTAGGCACTCTCGCTGTTAACGCTGTTTTCGGCCATAAACCCATTAATATCTCACGAGACTTATGAAACATAGATTAGTCCTACAGAAGGTTGAATACGTTATATTAATACGATTTGAATAAGTAAGTCATCTAAAACCCACAGTCGTTATTAATTCCTGGTTGAATAGCGTATATCAGAACTACATTTTGACATTGTTTGGTATTTTGTAGGTAGTATTTATGCCAGTGATAATTGAGCACTTTTGAGAATGATATGCATCAGCTTCTTCAAATATTCATACGTCAGATTATAAAAATATATTCAGATGGAAGATTGAGAATTTCCAAGATGAGGATATTCCTTGTGTTTATCAGCATTGGAAAAGAAAAGAATATGGATCAACTAGGACTACTAAAAAAAAGACCTGCAACAAGTCGTACTCCAGTTGTAGTAAAGAAAGCGCGACGTCTTGTAACAGGTAAGAATCCATGAACACAAAAAAGTGACAATAGCGGTCTACTTGCCCCAGCTACAATATGAAACATAATCAAGAAGGAGATTTGTCTAGAATAGTGTCAGATGTCACATGAACACCAATTGTTTCCAACGCACATCCATTTAATCATCCCATACATCAAGTAGCTGAATGAAACAACTATTAATGATCTTTTCATTGAAAAGCATACTTTTCAAGTCGCCGGACGCAGCGCCTATGGATTTCCTTACATTCCAACTTTTAAAACGGGCGCTGGGAAACCACTGTTGTCGTACACTAGATGGATTATGGAAAGCAAGCAGGGAGGAGTGTTGTGCTAATGACATAACAGCCATAGAATGGATCTTTTTCTAGTTCCAGGGCCATTGTTAAAATGCACTATCGTCAGATAGAGCATGACAGGACATCGCGACGTGGTAAAGCTCTTTTAATATAACGTACTCAACCTCTGTAAAACCATATACTAAGTTAAAACACTTACAATATATGCCTGGAGAAGTCTTTCTTTCACAACTGTTATTAATAGGAAAGAATGCTCAGCGTGAGAAACAAATTTATGATTCGTTAAATCACAAAATGGGAACTGTGATAAGAAACCTGATACCATCTAAATGTTACCGACAATCAGGACCTTGACCATAGGCTTACCAACGCTTTAGTATGTATATGAGCTTGACGTATTATGTCATGAAAATAAAACCCCAAGAACTAATAGTGTTCCCTCATTTAAAACAGTACAAAGAAACATAAACTTAATACACATTAATGTTTCAATACTGTATAAAACAACATTAACGAACAAAAATAAAATAATGTTCGTTGCTTTTGTTAAGCTACAGAATGGGCTATCTGTGTTGTGCCCACCGTGGGTATCGAAACCCGATTTTTAACGATAGAAGCCCTCATACATATCGGGTGCTAAAGACGATAACAAATGTTCTAGGAGATTTAATAAACTGTCATCTTAATTAACGTAGGAGTTGTACTTTTTTGTGGGGAACATATAATCTATTTATCAGTAGTTATAATTATATTCTAATGTGTTAATATAACACGTGAGTTAGGAAACATAAAATATATCTATATTTTTGTTAGGCCTATATCTAAAAAAAACTCCATATAATGAAGCATCGAAATTTGTCGTTTTCGTAAATCCTCCAAGGATTTTTTTTCTCATGTTAAGGAAGATAATAAGTGTATTTTTTTTTACTTAATTTAATCATGAACATATCAGTTATCTCTCTAGTAACAAGTTGTCAAATCAAAAGTGATTCTAAGCTTGCTTATTAACTATATAATCATTAATCACTTAAATTATTGTATTAACTAAACGAATACAACGTTAGTTAGTAGCATCAAAAGGGGAAGGTGTTTTAATACGAATTGGAGCAACGTTGTTTTATGCTCTGATCACTAGTTGATACGCCCCGTTGAAACGTCTTTTCCTGACCGAATGTTTTATTGCAAAGAAACCAACCAGCCATTTAAGAATCTATGTTTAGCTACTTATCGATTTCACATACAATAAGTGACGTCATAGATGAACAATGTCGTTAAATAATATAATATTCAGACAAAAATGGTGGAAACTTTACGTTTATCGCTTATCAAATTTAAGCATTCGTTAAAAATGGTAGTCAGTAAAAAACTAGATTAAACTGTTAAACGCTGTAATTAACTCTGTTATTCTAAAGCACCGTAAGTCTAACAGCTAATTTGTTAGGCCTTAATTAACTGTTTCGTCGATGCATTCATTTCATACGCCTAACAGTGCTTAGTTCTCAGACCTTCAAACTAATTTATTTTAAGATTTTATTGAAACGCATGTAAAATCAACTGTGAAACACCAGTTACCATACTTATTATTTTTTTACTTCTCATACTCTCTAATTTATTATTAACAAAGTAAATGATTTTTTACTTCTTTGTATCACAATGGCTTATCCAAGTTTTGGTTTATTAAGTTTATCGTTTTGATAATAATATTCCATAATGGATTTTTTATTCATTGAGATTAGCTTTTTGATATCAATATTCCGTACGTGTGGTAACTAATGACATAGGAAAACATTTATTAGTTCTTTAGTTAGGTAAGCTACGTCTATATAGTGTCCAATATTCTGTTTAGGGATACACATTCACACGCGCACTTTCTTTGTCCCTCGGGCAGACACTAACACGATAAGAAACTAAATGTCACTACTAACTGGTTCACACAGTAGTAGACTAGAATTGAAACTTGACAAAAGACTACCTTTAATCGTTCTCCCACCATGTTTTAAAATCGACTCAACCCGATCGATAAGTTCTCGTGTGACAGTGAATGTCGTTTATTTCATGGAACAAGCTAGATATCTAAAGGTGAGCCTTGTGCGTCTGCGTGTACGCATGCGTTCTTGTTACACAGATTGCCCGGGTGAAGGACCGGCTTTCTTGCACACAGACAAAGGCGTGAGGAGGATGGAGGGCGCGGACAAGAGGACAAGTCCAGTTTGGGTCTACTCACGACCAGGGAAGCAGAAAGACAATCTTTCAATGTAACCATAAAAATTCAACTAACGAGACAGAAAAATTGTAGTACCATGGCTTAGATATAGCAAATGCGCCAGGCATTTGTAGTAGATGTCTTGTGTTCATATAGACAGACAGACAGACATATAAATATAACCGGTAACTTTGTAAAGTAATTCTGGAAAATTAAAACAAAGAGGAATATATATGAGAAGGCTTCACTCAGTAAGAAAACACTTTTCAGAATCTGAACAGTATTTGTTTGTCTAAATAACAGACATTGATATTAACCGGACTTATCTTTTCTCACTACATATTTCACAACCTCCTCGAAACGTCAGCTTTAGGATTTTAGTCTCCAGACATGACATCAACAACGCTGGAAGCTGGAACCATTTTACACTCAAACTAACAGAAACACTGACATCGAGTTTTGAAAGCCTTTTTGTAATGGACGACATTATTTGTTAAATACCTGACGATGGACTCGGTGAGGTTTAAGGTAAGAAAGTGTTTGTTAGTCATCTTAGTTCAAAATATTGGAGTTTGAAACTCTAAGCTTAAGAGGATATCAGAAAAGGTATAACATCCTCAGAGCTTGATAAATCTTTAACAGAATTCTACTGTTTGCCTGTTAGTTTTTGTTGAGAGGTTTTCAAGGGCAGATTAAATTTATTATTGCCAGATACACTATAACATCACTAGCTTCTTGTTTGGCCTATGTTTTCTATAGAAAAATACATCTAGAGCTGTAGTGATTAATTTTAAGTAACGAAACGATATTCAAGTGTTTGTGGTGAAATTTAATCCATTTCGAAAAGGTTGTAGTGTCATTATTTTTTAAAACAATCATATTTCTAGAGATTGGACTTTAACACACTATATGTGTACACTTTATGTTCATTCGAATGGGTAAGAACTTTCAAATGTACTAGAAATAGAGCTGAAGCATTTAGATTTAGGGATTAGTAATGATACATGTTTATATACACTGTTCTCTTAATTTTGGTACCGTTCAGTCTGTCTTCAGTCGTGGAACTCTATACAACTGCAGTGACTCACTCGCGTACACACACACACATGATCGAACACAGACAAATCAGTTATTACTTCGTTTCAGCCTGCATAACTGATTTCTCGTGTGGCTAAGTCTCTATTTGTTGGGGTGGAAAAACTATTCACAGCGTAAAACTATTAATTTGTCTGCCAAGTTGTAACTTTTTGGTGTAATTAACAACATTTGATAAAGAATGTCTGTAGCAATGCTATGTTAACACGTTTAGAATTTATAGTTTATTTGAACACTAAATCTTTATCTTTATGTCTGCCAAGTTGTAACTTTTTGTAACAACATTTGATAAAATGCTATGTTAACACGTTTAGAACTTACAGGTTATTTAAACACTAAATCTTTATCTTTATGTCTGCCAAGTTGTAACTTTTTGGTGTAATTAACAACATTTGATAAAGAATGTCTGTAGCAATGCTATGTTAACACGTTTAGAATTTACAGATTATTTGAACACTAAATCTT